>NC_057814.1:565177424-565477424 GCF_018294505.1 Triticum aestivum
ATGCAGTTCAATATTATAGAAAGGCGAGGTAGGAGCATGAAAGTTACCCATCTCCTAAAGCGTGGAAAAATAGCTTGGAAGGAGGATCCTTCTCATCTTGGCAAGCACCTGATCGATCCATCATCCATGTATGACATCTGGTTGTTATTTTCTTGTACGATACTTTTGACAGATGCATTAATGCCTCCACAGGTAAGTACCTCCATCTTGATTAGTTGTAGGTCTTCGAGATCCAAGTGCTTGCAATTCCCTCTTAATTACCACCCCTTACCAAGCTTGGACGATATGCATCGGCAGAGCCCAGACCTGCATCCGTACAACAGTCTCACATCCGCTGGGTGACCCAATCTCCATCGCAGTGTCATGCTACTTACTTGGGATAGACCAGGGGCATGGATTATGATCCTTGTAAATGTAGTGTATAGCTGAACAATTTTGTTGACATATGAGTGAGTGTCGCGTGAGAGGTCAGGAGTTGTGTGCAGGGTTAGTGTCATAGTCAAGGCAGACCGCCTGGGCCTCTCTGTCTCTAGGCAAGTAGTTCTCTTTCTATCCCGTTAGGCCCACATTAGTTTAGGTTAGCACTACCTCATTCAGGAAAAGAAGTCTTTATTATGCATTGAAAAGTGTACCATTCGAAATGAAATCTTTGTTAATTAGCTTTTGCAAGGATGTTAATGGCAGTCTGAAACCTTGCTGTGTATGAATATATGAGATTTCAGATCAGGACGACCCGATGAGGTCGGGAGGGCCTAAGAAACATAGAAGCAAGAATATAAAAGGAAGAGCATCATCCTTACGGCTTCCTTGGTGTTTCCAGAAGCATCTGGCGAGTCGCATGGGGGGCTACGAGTTGCCTAACTAGCCGTGCTCTACGTGGTCTGCGTAAGGAACTACACATAGTGGCATGCATGTTGACAGACTTGAGACTATAGGTTTTCCGTTCTTCACGCTAAAATGGCATTTCATGAGGTGCTGCATACTTGCATTTCCCAATATCTCTCATGCCAAGCTAACTATTAGGACAATGATCGAGTTAAAACAACAAGATAATCTAGCATAAACTGTACACAGTTTTGCATATGATGGATTGAACACGAGGAGAGGACCCAACAAGGCAACAATATTCTATTTCTCATGTTGATCCTCCAGATAGTCTCGCGAAGAAGATACGAGCCTATAAATAAAGTTGAGCTGAGTAGTCTATTATTGAAGTACTAAAGTAAATACTAGGTGGATGGGACAATACTCAATTTTGTGTACCTAATGAATGCAAACATTCGAGCCTAGCCACATGGTTTTACAAAGCAATTGAAATATATGTAATCTTCTGACGCATCCTATGTAAACTTCCTTCCACCCTATCCAAATGCCCCTCCCGCCGAATTTAGGGTGGGCCCCATGCTCCCACTAATGTCCTATTAAACATTTGCAAGTCATCACATGTGTAAGCTATGTAAAAACTTGCCCATAGATGTAGCATTGCTCTCTATCGGGATGTACTTCGGTTTACCTCAAAAAGAGTTTACAACTTCTGAGACGAAGTACATATTAGAGTTCACTCTTTACATAAAAGGAAGTCTGTGCAATTTACATGTTAAAAATGCCTACTAAGAGAAATATAAAATACTAATATTGGCTGTCTTGAAACCTACAGTGGCGATACATCCACACGCCATGCACCCAAGCCATCGGCTTGTAGCTGCATGGTCGGCACTGATTTGTCCTCGTCGACCCTCACAAGAGGGCTTTTATTGACAATTTTGGAACAGGTCTGGGGTTTTCTTGCCGACTACGGTGTCCTTTTTTTAGTTAAAATAGAGCACATGAATGTGCAGGAAAAATGCACAAGCTAGCAAGGGGGCTCTTGCAAAAAAACTGCTGACACAGTGTGCCATGTGTTGTCACCTCGTCTGCATTTGACTTGTTTTGTACTAAACTTGGCCTGCTGAAAAAGTTTAGTGAGCGAATTGTAGCATCTATAAAAAGGTGTATCAAAGTGAGCATCGGGCGACAAGTTAAACTATGGGTGATGCATTTAACTCCCGGGTACTAGATATGGGACGATCCCGGGTACTAGATCTGCTGACACAAAGCTTCTACCACAACATCACCTTGGTTGCAATATTTTTTGCAACAAGGGTCTTGTTGCAGGAATATAGAGAAGAGGCCGGAGATGTTGTTGAAATTTTTGCAACAAGGGTCTTGTTGCTAGAATACATAAGAAGAGGGCGGAGATGGTCTTGCAACAAAGGTTATCTTGAAATGCAAGTTTTGCAACATGGGTCTTGTTGCAGTAACATGGACGGGTTGGGGGCGGCGCCGCGCTGGGCACAGCTCTGTCGGGGCCGGGGGCAAGGCTGTTTGTTTCTGCAACAACGCGCTTGTTGCGGGAATTAATGAGGGGGCATGCGAGGCGCGGGCACTATATGGGACGGCTAACAGCGCGGGGATCCAACGGCCATCGATGCGGCGGATATTTTAGAATTATCGGCCGGCGGATGCGTAGCAGCGCCCATTTATACCTTCCTCGTTTCCCTGCGGCGGCCGAGAAGCAGCAGCACACCGAGCCAAACCCTAACAAAGTAAAATAAACGGCGGTGATCAACGAACTGCACGCATGACCAACGAGGCTTCCTGCCTGGGCGCACATCGTGGTGATAGCGAAACAGAGGCGCGACACCGTAGGTATTTTTGTTTTCCCTGCTTTTTATGGCGTCCAAATTTATGTTATAAATTACAGCTGATTGTTTTATCACTATAATTTAGTATAAAATTTTCAGGATCCTTCTCTAGTCCTTTTTTTTGCATAGGCTGATCGTAATTGTCATCTGGCCGACTGTACATTTTATGCGATGGAATTTTCTAATGACGTCAATTTTTTTGTTTGTTCGTGGATGGTTATAGAAGGATAGGTTATTGGTGGATAGACAACTTCTTGCCCACCTAATATATGGAGTTTTACTTGTGTCTGATTTCACAAGAGGTGTGTGAAAATCAAATTTACCTTTCGTCTAATATGAAACATCGTCGCAACTTATTTCTTGGAGTAAGTAACTTAAGTTTCTCAACAAATTAATGTTCCTATACATAGCTGTTAAATGGAATTTAGGCATGCTTATTATTATTTCAATGTTGTATTAAGGGGCCCCGGGTTCTAGTTTCGCCCCGGGCCCCCGATATCTCAGGACCGGCCCTGGTACTAGATATGGGACGATCCCCGTCGGTCTGACGTTGGTATCGTGGGAAAGCCCACATACCTCACATAATTTTCATCCCAACGCGTGGGTGCTGGCCAGCTTACTGATTTACGTGCGCCGCTTGGGTGCCACACGAACCCACTCCCACCTACACCAATATCCAACTTGACCCCTTCCAACTTTTATCGTGGACCTTCATCTTGTATGAGCCGCTATGGAAGTGGTGAGGGACATCAGACGCAGATAGAAAAAAGCTGACGAAATGAGTGCCTAAGAGTTTGAAGGACATCATGCCGACATGAGAATTAAATCTCGGACCCCCACAAAGCAAGTGGATACAGATTAGCCCACATAAGAAAAGGAGACCAGTCAACGTATCACATATTAGTACTCACACGTAGTTTCTTTTGTTGACACATTGGTGGGATTAAAACACACTTACATTCAGTTTTCTTTTAAAGAAAAGACGCAGCCGAGCCCGAGAAGGGTGCTAGCCTAGTTCGATTTTGAATTAACAAAACCATCAACCGACTAGGATACAACTGCAGATTACAACAAAAAACAAAAACAATAAAAAACAGCAAGATGCAAAGGCGCTGGAAACCATTTCAAAAGAAAAAAGGCGCTGGAAAGCAGCATACTAAGCCTCAATCACTTCACGAAGGAAGGATTTACAAAGGAGCACACAGCTGAAGAAATTGAGGTCCTCCACCGCGGCTACACATGGTCGGAAGCAGTACTGGCTCTGGAGAGGGAATGAAGCTGCACCAACATGGCCTGCCGTCACCAGACCCTAGGGACCTCGGCACGACACCTCCATCCAACCCCGTCTTCGGACGAGACCACAACCTCCTCGCCTGGATCGCAAGGTGCCGAACAGTCTAAGGACGGGAAGTTCCCCAAGAACATGGATGGAAGTCGCCGGATAATCCCAAGGAGCGGATCAGAGCACCCAAATGTGCCAACGAGGCTGAACCAAAGCAGAGCAAGCTGCACAAACAACGGCCAGAACACGACGCAGGAAAAGCTTCAGCTTGGACAAAGCAGGATACGCCACCGACTGCTGTCAACGTGCCCCTACAGTGCCCACCACAACAATGCCCTCAAGGCGGCGCCTTCAGAAAGGTCACGACGCAAGGAACGCTGCCGCCGCCGCCCACTGGAGTTAGGGTTTTCACCCGAGGAGCAGGGGGTTGGGGAGTGGAAGGGCAGACCTTGACTGATGTCTCCAAGAAGAAATCCAGCGCCCGCAAGCGTCGACGTTGTCTCGGCCAGCTAGAGCCGACCAGGGGTTTCCCCCAATCTGGATCCCAACAACCAGATTTGCCCACAACCTAGGGGCTGGCCAGCCACGCCGGCATAGCCAGGATCCGACGAGGGCGAAGCACACCGCGCATGGGACGAAGGGCAGCGGCCGGATCTGGCGCCGCCAGCTACCAAGGCAGCCACAGCCAGATCTGGCACCGCCAACCGCCAGGGCGGCCTCATGAGGTCCCCGTCCACCGGAGAACCGTTGGCCACCCAACTAGAACGCCGACACCACGCCAACCCCGCTACACACCGCAGGAGTAAAGGGGCCTCACCGGGGGACCGTCGTCCCAGATCCAGAGCCCTCTGGCGTGACCGGAGCAGCGCATGCGCGACCGCCGTAGTCCCCGACTGCGCCCTGGGCCTTGCCCGGTGCGAGCCTTGTGCGGCGCGAGGGGGAAGGAGGAAGAGGAGGGGATTACGGCGGGGGGCGGGGGGTGTTGCCCCCGAGTCACCCACGCGTTGGAGGGGAGGGGAGGGGGTCTTTCTTTCCAAGGAGAGAGAGGTTAGAGGTCGTAGCCAACCAAAGCACCCCCTCTTAGAGCACCTCCAGCCGCGCCCCCAACAGCCCCCTCCCCAGGCGATTTTTCTACGCCGGCGCCCAAAAATCAGTCGCGCCCCCAGGAGCCCGTTTTTGGCTGGTTTGGGGCCGAAACTGGCACCGGCGGACGCAGGCCGAAACCGGCGCGCTGGGGGCCCCTGGGGGTGCCGGGGCTAGCGTTTTTGGCGCAAAAGAGGATGGGCCCGCCGAGTCAGCGAGACGCCGCTTCGTCGCCCTCATCGCCTCGGTTCCCGCGGGAATCAATGTGATGGCTGTCGCGCTGCCGCGCCGGTCAGCCTCCATTGATGCCTCACGGGCGCCGCAGTGAAGGCGCCGCGACGCGCGTCCCGCCCTCTCCCGCCACGCGTCGCCCGGCATGCAGCCTGTCGCCGTCCCAGCTGCGGCTATAAAAGGTGACCTCCCCGTCGGTGTACGCCACAGCTCTCATTCCCCCCCCCCTCTCCGGCGCAGAAAGCAACACTCTCCCCTCTTCCCGCCGATGAACAGATGGCCGAGAGGTTCCCAGGCGACGGCGCAGCGGCGAACGGCTTTGGCCGCCGCCACCTCCAAGAGGCGGAGGCGCGCCTGCTCTACGAGGCCGAGTACCCGGCGCCCCCGTACATGCGAGTGCCGGGGACGTGGAGGCTGAGCGCCGGCAGCGTCCCGGTGCCACCGGTGCCCGAAGGGGCAGCGCGGCGGGCCGAGATCGCCCGCATCCGCTCGTCCCTGACGGAGGAGCAGCGGAACGAGCCGCGCTACACCTCCGGCAGCCACACCCTCTGGACTATGTACTTCCAACGCCGCCGCGAGGAGCAGATCGCCTCCACCAACGACGTCATCCCCCGCGGCCGCCTCAACGCCGACGGGCGGTGCGAGTGGTGGGCCGTGCCAGGCCGCACACTCGAGGCTGTCCTCGACCACATCGAGTCCGGCAACGTGCCGCACCTCGAGTACCCGTCGTGGCCGTCCTTGTCTCGCCACCGTGGTAGCTCTTGGACGCCGCGGCGGATGGAGCCGGGGTCGTCCTCGTCGTCGGGCTCCGGCTCGCCGGCGCTCCGCCCCGTCAAGCCCGAGCCGGAGGAGACGCCGCTCGGGCGCCGCACCCGCAGCGGCGCCCACGTCATCAATGAGGGTGCCCGGCCCTCCCCGCGCGGCTCCCTCTGTTTGGTCCGGCCGAAGCCCGAGCCGGGGCTGCTCCCGGTGAAGCCGAAGCACGTCGAGATGGCGGCCCCCGACGACGAGTCCTCCCTCTAGTGGGCGAAGGAGGACTACGTCCGGGAGCAGGTACGCCGCCAGCGCCGGGCGTACGCGGAGCTCCAGGCCCGGCACCGCGGGCGCGAGGAGGGCGGCGTAATCATCCTCGACAGCGACGAGGAGGACGAGGCCGCGGCGTCCAGCGCCCCACCGCGCGTCGGCGATCCTGGCCAGGGCTGCAGCAGGGACGGCGGCGGCACAGGCGAGGCACGCGACGACGACGACGGCGGCGACGACTACACCCGCTTCTACAGGCTTCTCGGCATGTAGACGACGGACGGCAGCGGCAGTGGCGGCTAGGCGTAGTTTGGCGTAGTTTGCATGATTTCATGGTTTTTGTACAAATTTCAATGAAGTTTCGCCGAGTTCGTGCCAAAATCGTCGAGTTTGCATATATTTGTACGGAATATCGCCGAACCCGGGGCGACCTGTGGGCCGACGACTGGGAACAAAGTCGTCCCCACGCGCCAATCTAGCGCCTGCTCGCTCCCAGGCGGCTCTTTTTCAGCGCCCTGGAGGGCCGAACGGCTGGAGATGCGCTTACATTGAGTTACTTTATGCAACCGCCAGTTTTTGCATGCTTGCATGCTGCTTAAGAGACTCTCAATGTTTAGAACGGATGGTTCTTGTGGACTGATTTGTTATTTCCAATGGCTACATAATTTTGGTGAAGTGGCGCAAGAAAATGACAGAGAATTTATGGTAGTGGGTGCTAGCTATTTATATACAGTAGATTATGCCACGCGTGTGCATAGTCTTTTTCGTTGGATCTTAATTTAGATGATGAAGAACTTTACCACTCTGTATGTGCATCTAAGCGGGCAACCCATGCCACGTTAGTGATTCCGTGCGAGACAAGGCATTTATTTTTCATATCTCTTTTTTTTTCAGGGCAAATAGGTGTTTTATTCCATAATGATATGGTTACAGTCCAGTGGCAGTAGTGCCTCAATAAATGGAGAACCACGGTGTAGCCATACAGCAGTAGTACATTCATATCGACTATAACTAGCCAAACGATCTGCTACCTTATTTTGTTCACGAGAAATTTTCTGGGAAATAAACTCCCTATCAATCATCAAAAACTTTATCTCAGCAACTAGATGACCATACGCAGAGCGATCCATATTATCGCCTTTGAGAGAAGCCAATGTTGTCGAGGAATCGGACTGCACAATGATCGGTCCTTCAGAGTGTTGTTTCACTAGTGCCATACCTTGCATCAAAGCGTGAATCTCGGCCTCCAACGCATCATTACAGTTAAATAAGAACCTGTATGCTGCGAAAATAACACTCCCATCATGTCTCCGTAGGACCATACCGGCGGCCGCCGACCCGTCGGCCTTTGAAAATGCTCCGTCCACTGAGAGGGCCACATGATCTACAGGGGGTTGTGGCCATGGCGGGGGCAGCGGTGAGACTTTGATCGCAGGAGATGGAAGTAAATCTTCACATGCCATTTTCCCCTTAATCATTTCCTCTATAGTATATATTCTTGACAGCCGCAACGAATTAAAGTAACTCTGAAGAAAATCAACAGATGTTTGAGGTGGAGGAGCTTCTTTACCATGAACCATGTCTGTACGTAAGTTCCAGATCCTCCAAATCAACATGATTATCATATCCCGAACGGTACCGTTGCATGAAGAAAGCAACCTCAGAAGCCAATCTCTTCCCGTATTAATCAACAAGTCATGGCCGGGCAGCGGCCAGATCCTACGCATTAAGTCCCATAGTACTGCAGCGTGATTGCATGTAACAAGTGCGTGGAATGAGGTCTCCACCTCCAGGGCACACATCGGACATGAACTACGCGCGGGCAAGTGCCGGTAGGATTTGCATTGATTTGTTGCCAGCGCCCCTGAAACAGTTTTCCACGCCATTATTTTCATTTTTTGTGGTACTGATGAACTCCAAATGCAGCGCCATAAAGAGCGGTCTCCCTCTGGAAAATTGCTCGATGCGCCCCCAGCAAATAGTTCATCATGTTCAGCAGATGCTAGCTTGTACGCACTCTTAACAGTGAAACGACCGTTCCTCTCAGGGAACCAAGCCAAGAAATCCTGCCGGTTTCTAGGGGAGGTTCGGATTTTTACAATTTCCAGTATATCCATATGCCAAAAATGTTCTTGGTGCCGTTGCATGTTCCAGGCACCATGTTCGTCTAGGAAATCCGCAACCCAATTAAATCGACAATTTCGCTTAGGAGTAATAGGACGACAGTCTTTACCACGAGGAATCCATGGGTCTCTCCAAGTACGGATCAGAGACCCATTACCCACTCGCCATATTAATCCTTTTTTGACAAGATCAAGGCCATGCTCAATTCCCTTCCACACTGCTGACGCATTATCAGAGAAAACCGTGTCAAGCAGGTTCCCTCGCGGATAGTATCTAGCCTTCAGTAAACACGCACATAAACTGTTTGGGCTGTCAATTAATCTCCACGCATGCTTAGCAAGCAAGGCCTGGTTGAATGCCCTCATATCTCTGAATCCCATGCCACCCTTCGACTTAGGAAGCCTCATTTTATCCCAGCTCAGCCAAGCCATCTTCTTTTTACCCTTCTCTACACCCCACCAGTATTGGCGCATCAACCTGGTCAAATCGTCACAAACTGAGGCCGGCAGGCGGAAAACGCTCATCACATAGGTGGGTATAGCTTGAGCCATAGATTTGATTAAAACCTCTTTGCAGTTAGGTCTTCAAGCATATGTTGATTATCTTACTGAAATAGGTTTCATATTTATATATCCACGGACATCGACAAGCCGGAGGGATACGACTAAGCATCGCCGGAGCGACGGACGTACCGCTCAACCCTTCTATCCCACCACCTCATCACTGATCTTCCCGACGAGGAGGTCTTCACCGTCGACCTCGAGGCACCGTGGGAGCTCTACTTTGACGGCGCCTCCCGCACAGACGACGACGCTGACGGAGCCACAAGGCGAAGGGCAGGCGCAGGTTTGGTGTTCAAGACGCCACAAGGAGCAGTGAGGTATCACTCATTCTCCCTCCTCAAAGAAGAATGCTCTAATAATGAAACGGAGTATGGGGCGCTCATCTTCGGCCTTCTCCTGGCGCTCTCCATGAAAGTCCATTGTCTATGGGCCATTGGTGACTCCCGCCTCATAGTTCGTCAAGACAATGACATCTACGAGGTGCGCAAGCCTGAATTGGTGCCGTACTACAATGCGGCCCGGAACCTCATGGAAAAATTTCAACATGTTGAAGTGCTCCATGTCCCATGAAGCAGAAATGCGCCTGCTGATGCCTTGGCAAAACTAGCGGCAGCATTGGTGCTCGTAGATAATAAAACAATGCAGGTAAATCTTGAAGAAAGGTGGCTCCTCCCAACTGTTCTGGACCTTATCCCGGCGGAGTACGAAGTCAACTCCATCATGACGAACACCATGGAGGAAGACAAGTGGCTGCAACCCTTCCTCGACTACTTCAAGCATGGCAGTCTCCCCGACGACCCCGTCGCGAGACGCCAACTACAACGACGACTCCCCTTTTGTCTTTATGAAGCAGGTGTCCTATGCAGGCGGTCTCATGGACATGAGGTCCTACTTCAATGCGTCAATCAAGGTGAAGCCGAGAAGATCCTCCAGGAGATGCACCATGGGGTCTGCGGCGGGCACCAAGGAGGAGCTAAGATGTATCATAGCATACGTCTTGCAGGTTATTACTGGCCCGGCGTCATGGTGGACTGCCTTCGGGTGGCCAGGTCATGCAACAACTGTCAAGTACATGGCGACTTCAAGCACCAGCCGCCGGTCCCGCTTCACCCTACAGTTCCCTCTTGGCCATTTGATGCCCGGGGAATCGACGTCATCGGCCTCATTGACCCACCGTCATCGAGGGGGCATTGTTTCATCCTCGCCGCGACGGACTACTTCTCCAAATGGGTGGAAGCAGTTCCACTACGGGAGGTGAAGAGCGACAACGTCATCAAGTTCCTAGAACGAAATATCATATATCGCTTTGGGATCCCACACCGCATCACCTCTGACAATGCCAAGGCATTCAAGTCCAACAAGATGTATAGGTTCATGGAGAAGTACAAGATCAAGTGGAACTACTCCACCGGCTACTACCCTCAAGCCAATGGGGCGATCGAAGCCTTCAACAAGACGCTCGGCAAGATACTCAAGAAGACGGTGACCAGACACAAAAGAGACTGGCATGATCGTCTCTTCGAGTCCTTATGAGCATACCGCGTTACAGTCCGTACCCCGACACAGGCTACTCCATTCTCTCTCATTTGTGGGAGTGAAGCCGTACTGCCATTGGAAGTCCAGCTACCCTCTTTACGGGTGGCTCTCCAGGAAGGACTCACCCAAGATGAACAGGTACAACTCCGTTTCCAGGAGCCTGACGCCCTTGAAGAGGAGCGACTTCATGCCCTGCAAAACCTGGAGCTCTACCGCCAGAACATGGTGAGAGCCTACAACAAGCTCATCAAGCAACGCGCATTCCAGAAAGGCGAATTGGTCCTCGTGCTCTGTAGACCCATCATCACCATGCACAAGACGAAGGGGAAGTTCGAGCCCAAGTGGGAAGGACCATATGTCGTCGAGCAAGTCTGCGACGGGGGTGCATACCAGCTGGTTGATTCCCAGGGAGCCCGGCCTATGCCCCCAATCAACGGAAGGTTCCTTAAAAAATATTTTTCTTAAAATGTTGCCTCTTCCGTTGCCTTGGGAAGACCTTTTTTCAGTGGGCTATCAGATCCATGATGCACTCTCCGTTGCATGTTGTGGATGTTTTATTTGTCTCCCCAATTTTAACGGACTCAGTCCAACAACAAAAAAACCGTCTTTCTCCTACCACAAAATGTTTTTTATTGAAGTTTTGGCTACCCTAGAACTTGTCGGAGGGTGGCACAATGTGTCAAGTTGCAGGTGGAGCAGCTCCTACACCCACAATGCACGACACGTATCAAACGTTTGCTTCCGGAGGCAGCGGAGATGATTGCTTGGGCACTTCTGAGCGCCGAGACCCCGCGCCCTTCATGTTTCCTGTCATGCTTCATGTTCGCAGAGGCTCGCATCCCAGGGGAGACTATAGGAAAAGATTCATGGTGGCTACCTGGCCCAATGCAAGTTGGTTCGGTGCCTAGCCACATGACAACCCTGGGATACGCCACCAAAAAGCTCCAGATAAAATGTCAGAGGGTTTTCTTAGTCCACAGAGGTGAACAGGTGCCTTCCAAGTTCTCAAGGTGGGTCTTCGAGAGGTCATGGAAGAAGAATCCTCAAGAAGTGCAAGCAGAATCCACAAAAGTGCAAGCAAGTTCATGAGGTCCGCGGCCAATCAATCAATCCGCAAAAAAACAATCCCGAACCTCCAAGAAGCAATAAAAAAATCACCAAGAGTCCAAGAAGTAGTCAAGTTGTCCCAAGCAGTAAGAGACACACTGGAAAGAAGGCGGAAGGTAGATGTTCACCATCCCTCAATAAGGCATGAAGAAAAATCGCCAAGCTATTCTCCCAAAACCATCTACCCTGACCCTACCATACCCAAGTCTCTCAGTTCATGAAGCATGTGCAGGGGGCATGGCGAGCTGTGGGGCTCCTCCGCACAATGATGGGCTAGAATATGAATTTCTGTTGCCTCTCGGAAGCATCCCGAAACACGGCGTCTTCATACACGTACACCGAGGCTTATGCAGTTGTTGAGTTGTAATGGTCATGGTATTTCGACGATTCCCGATGACAAGTCCTTTGGTAGCCTTCTCAGATGTCACACCTATAGCTGGTGTATAACGGGAAAGCCAACATTTTAAAAACCAACCAAACCTCCTTTTTTTCTCTTGGTTCGCTTTGTTTTGTTGGGTGTTTCTAGTTGTTGTGCTTCCCCAACGTCTTTTGCAGCCAATGAAGAGGTACTTCTCGGCGTTGCCAATGACAACCCAACGTCGAGTCTCTACACCAACCAACAACACAGGCATTGGGGGCAATACCGTACGCCTGTGGACGTCGATGATATCCTGATGTCGATCTGCTAATGCCGACGGCATCCCCGCAACCAATCATCTGCACCAACATGAACAATGGGTGTAGGAAGGAGGCACCTGAGCTTATAAGGGTGGTGCCGATGTCACTCCGGTACCCTGTCTCCAACAACAATGAAGCCTGGGGGCAATATTGTCCGCTCGATCTTCCGCAAGGCCGATGGCGTCCCGGCATACCACCTGGTGATACAACACTCATGGTGAAACGGAGTTGTCGATGGTCTACCGACGCCTCACCTACATCATCATGTGAAGATAATGGGAGCGGTGCAATGCGCCAGTGCGGCCAGCATGAATCTGTGAAACCCTCCCGATCTAGCCGTCTGGCACCGCAGCAGTTAGGCGGTCACGACAAGTTCGGTAAAATCTATTTTGTTTTCAGGACAAGGCATGATGTTTCGCCACGAACTGAAGACGAAGTAGGGCTGTCTCGTCGGCTGGCACCGTCCGTTGGGCGGTCGCAACGAGCTCCCTAAAGAATGCGCATGCAGAAGAACATACCTGCAACTGCGTCGCTACATGGAGATCACACAGTCGTTTCTGGTGATGGTGTAGACGGCATCCGCAACACGTTGTCCTCGCAACGAGAAGCCTGCTACCTCGGTGGTGATGGTGTGTTGTGGTAGCGGTACATGCGAGAGGGCGTTCAAGATATGCCTGCAAGCATCGATAGGGCTGACCGGTCGATGCCGATGATGCAGTGGAGCTAGCCCAGAGTGTATAGGGTAGCAGGACGCGTCCAAGCCTCAAGTGCCGAGGCGTCCGCCGAAGTGGCGCTGGTTGCTGGGGCAGGAATAGCGTTGCTCCAGAATTGATGAATTACTGATCGCTCAAAAGTCCACCCGAATGAGTGTGCATGGGCCATGCACGTTTCGTCTAATGTTTCATAGATCTGTCAAGGCATGCACTACTTCGTTTTTCTTTTGCAGGTGCAACTCAACGGATCAGGCTGCACCCGTATGGTGCGCCAAAAAAATTTATCACCAAATTAAGTCCGACCTGCTTCGCCCTCGAACTTTTTTTGGTGAGGGGGCATTTATTTGACGTGTTTTTGCGCTTCCTTCTTTCAGAAAATCTAAGTTTAATTTTTGTTTCTTTATCAGTGCAAGTTATACACATCTATGATCGGGTGTACATGCACATACACACACACACACACACACACACACACACATATATATATATATATATATTATATATATATATATATATATATATATATATATATATATAGGCAATCCTCGATTGGGCTGTACGTGCATGCATGCACTTTGAGTTTTGCTCACGTTACTAACTAATGTATACTTGCACTAGATACTCGGTGGTATAGTCTTACATAAATGCAGGCTTACACTTTGGAAGGCCAAATCCACGTCTATACCATGCACGCGTGAGATAACTTATAGATATACGTAACTCTCTTTGAGTACCCGTATACTGGCACCCTGGCCGACGCGTATTTAACTATTTATACATCTCCGAATACCCGCATATTTACGCAGCCAAAAAAGGAAAAGGGTAAGCAATACACGGGAGAAGACATTTGGTATGTATGTGGGGTTTTGTTTTTGCAGAAGTATGCGCCAAGAAAAATAATGAAGGGATAAGCAGCGAAGGTAGATGGATTAGTTGCAGTCCATATCCCGTCCAAGAAAATCGGCAACAGCCGAACGGTCGTGGCCTTGCTGCGCGTCGCCATCCATCCAGCCACCCTGCTTCCTATATGTACAGATAAAAAGCACGACCGGCAGAAGGGGTCACGCACGGGGAGAGGACGACGGCCAGAGAGGAAGGCATCGAGAGACACGCAGGAGGAGACGCGCCCGTGCGGCAGCGTCAATGGAGTTGGCATCTTGCCGGAGGAGACGTACATAAAAGATGCTGCTGCGGCGGCGCCGGGGCCGATCAGACGACGAGAAGCGGCAGCGCCCGGGAGGAGGACGACTCGGAAGCTGCCCGATCTTGGCCGGCGCGTCGGCAGTGGCAACGACGCCCTCATCACCCTCTTTCTTTTCTTTTGTCGTTGTTTTACCAGGGCTCACGGCACGGCCAGAGGGGGGAGAGCCAGCCCATGAACACATCTCACGCACCAAAGCAAAGCAAGAGGCAGCCGGCGAAACCACGTGGAAGAAGACGCCCCCGTGGCGGCGGCGTCGACGACGAGACGCGCCCATCAAGCAATGATCTTTATGTTATCATCTATTTTGCAGGATGGCTAAGGACGCTAGGGGAGGGAGAAGCCAACACCAGAACCTCACACACGCAATGCAGAAACACCTGAAGAGCTCGGCGGTGACGGCAAGACGCGAGGGCACTGGCAACTCACACGTGGCCTGATCGAAGGACGCGAAGATCGGTGCGAGACGCTCGCGGTAGCGCCATACCAGAGGTGTCGCCGACCGTGAAGCGGGGATGTGTCCCTGATGGCAGCGTCTCGTAGATCGGAGGACGCGCCCATGGCAGCAGCGCGTGCGTCAAGAGGGACGCAGCGACGACTACGGCAAGGACGTCACAATAATCTTTTTTTTCCTATGCGTTGTCAGCTATTTTGCAGAAATCCAGGCAACAAAGGAACCGGGGAGAGAGACACCGCAAGGCCGCCGCCATTCACCAACACCCAGATCCATCCATTCACCAACGCACACATTCATCCATCAGGAGATCCATCCATTCACCAACGCACACATTCATCCATCAGGAGATCCATCCATATTCACCAACGCACACATCCATCCATCACGTAGCACACATATCCATCCATCATCCATCTACTCGCCCAGTACTCACGCCCGCACACCTCCTGTATCCAGCCATCGCATCTCATCCATCATCTATCCACGCACATTCAGGTACAGTGCAGGCAGCCGCGAGACGACGCACGCACGCAGATCACATCAAGGGAACCACGGTGGCGCCGCACGGACCGTCCACAACGACTACATGGAGATGAAGCTGATGTTTCCAGAGGGTAAACTTGCCGTCTAACCTTTTTCTCCTCTCTCTCTCATTTGCATCAACATGCACCGTGCACGCAGGACCGCCACCGGAGCTTGTCTACACAAGCCCATCATCCTCTGGAGTGTCGCGACCTAGGTGCAGTCGGAGCTCGCAAACGACGCAGCCCAACCGCTAGCCCCGACGCTGCTCTAACATGGCAGTCTACATGTCCCCGGCAAACAGGTCACGATGCACAGGTCACAACGAACAGGACACCGGTGCACAGGTCCATGGCGTTCCAATCGCGGTGCACAGGTTTGGTGTCTTGCTTACCGGATGAGACGGCGGGGCGGAGCCGGAGCTCGATGATGACGTGGCCCGAGACTGGCTTCCCCCTTCATGGCGTACAGATCTTTGGTCAAACCAAAGTTTGCAGCGACACAGTACAAGACCGGTCCCTCCTTCGAGAGGTGCACCTACCGTGGCGAACAGGTCCATGGCGTTCCTATCGCGGTGCACAGGTTTGGTGTCTTGCTTCCCGGATGAGACGACGGGGCGGAGCCGGAGCTCGGTGATGACGCGGCCTCGGACTTGCTCCCCCTTCATGGCGTACAGATCTTTGGTCGAACCAAAGTTTGCAGCGACACAGTACAAGACCGGTCCCTCCTTCGAGAGGTGCACCTACCGTGGCGAACAGGTCCTTGGCGTACAGGTCCACGGCGTCGCCGGCGTACAGGTCACCCTTTGGCGTAGCACCAGCCCAAGGCGACGCGGCCTCTACAACGCTACCTTTCCACTGCATCGTGAGGCGGCCCCCTTTGTCTTGGCGGACCGCCGAATACTCGGCGTCTAGCCGAGACGAGGTGCCAACCACCCCGGCCACGCCCATGTGAGCGCGCGTTAGTTTTTACACAGACGCCGATCTCCCCAAACCATTACTCCCGCAAGGTGTAGCCCCTCGCACACCCTGATGAAGTAACCGGTCGTCGAGAAGTTTAAGCCGAGCGCGACCCATGCTACCCAAACACCAACTAGTCTAACGCCGCCAAGACCGACGAGGCACGACGGCGAGGGCAGGAGCGGCCACCGCTAAGGCCACGCTACACACGGCGCGTGTACCGACGAGGACACGGGCTCTGCCACCGCCCATACACACCACCATCATCATGCATGGAGAACGTGAAGCGAAAACGACGACGACGACCACACGGCTTAATCGGAGGTATCCCGCGGAGCAACCCGCGGGAGTAATTAACCGGGAGCCTTCCGAGGCCCCGGAACCAGGAGACCGCAATCGCCATAGTCAGGTCGGCCGCGCTAGTAGGCCACGGAGCGCACTTCTTGTTTATGGCATCTTGTAAATTTGTTTCTCCAATGAGATTAATGAAATACTCGTTTCCCGTACCCTTTTCTTTGTGTACTACGGTACACTGGCACGCCCGCAAATTTTCTTTTCTTCTTTCCCCGGCGCAAGAGAGAAATATGCTCCCCTTCCCTTCTCGCGGAGTCCCTAGATATTTTTCTCGTGTCAAACACCGCCGCCTACGTCGCGCCCGGCATAACCCACATGCAGCCAGCCCCGCCAATGGCCGGCGACCATGCTTCGCCCGCCCCGTCGATGGCTTCTCCGGGCTGGTGTTACCCGTTGCCGCCTTACCAGCCGAATGGCGCCGGCTACGGCGCCCTCCTTGCGCCGTCGCCCGTCGGTGGTTATGGTCCACCCGTCCCGGCGCCGCCCTACGGGGGCCTCCCGCCGCCTCCTTCCCTCGGTTGTTATGGCTCGCCCGCCCTGGCGCTGTCCTACGAGGGCCTCCCGCCGCCGCCGGTACCTGTGTCATGGGACCCCACCCTCCTCGCCGCCCAGCACTCCGCGTCGTCGCCGAGTAGCTCTGTCGGTGGAGGCGACTGGTACATGGACTCAGGTGCTACTGCGCACATGACAGCTCATCCCGGTAACCTAACCTCCTCCACTCCTGTTCACACACCCACTTGTATCACCGTTGGCAACGGCTCCTCCTTACCTATCACTCATATCGGTAGCACTAGTTTTCTCTCCAATTCCACACCCATTACTATGTCTAATGTTCTTGTTTCCCCTGAATTAGTCACAAACCTTGTTTTCGTTCGTCGTCTTACTAGTGAGAACCCACTTACTATTGAATTCGATGGTGTTGGTTTTTCTGTGAAAGACGCCCGTACCCGGATGATCCTTCACCGATGTGATAGTCCCCATCAGCTCTACCCCGTGCACGCCGGCGCCTCCACCTCCACACCAGTCGCCCTTGCCGCCGGCGTTGACCTCTGGCATGCTCGCTAGGGCCACCCCAACCCCACAGTGTTACGTCAAATTCTTAGGAGTTTCTCTTTCTCATGTAACAAGCTCGACGAGCACTCTTGTGAGGTCTGTCGCTTAGGCAAGCACGTTCGTCTTCCCTTTAGTGCGTCTACCTCAGTTTCCACTTTTCCGTTTCAATTGCTTCATAGTGATGTTTGGACGTCTCCCGTTGCGAGTAACACGGGCTATCTATACTACTTGGTGATCCTAGATGATTATTCTCATTATGTGTGGACTTTTCCTCTTCGTCGTAAATCCGATGCTTTAGCCACACTCACCGCCTTTTATTCCTATGTCACCATCCAGTTCGGTCGCCTCATACTCGCACTCCAAACTGATAACGGAAAAGAGTTTGACAACGTCGCTCTTCGCACACTTCTCGCCTCTCACGGCACCACCTTCCGTCTGACTTGCCCCTACACTTCTCAGCAGAACGGCCGCGCCGAGCGCATTCTCCGCACTCTGAATGACTGCGTTCGCACGTTACTCTTTCACTCTAACGTGCCCGCTCGGTTTTGGCCTGATACCCTCGCTACCGCCACTCTCTTAGTTAACATTCGTCCGTGTCGCCCTCGGTGGAACTACGCCCCACACCACCTTCTCTTCGGCACACCACCGTCCTATGATGGTCTCCGCATCTTCGGGTGTCTCTGTTATCCTAGCACCACGTCCACCACGCCACACAAGCTCACACCACGATCCGTCCCATGTGTCTTCCTTGGCTACCCTCCTAACACCAAAGGTTACCAGTGCTATGATCCTGTCACTCATCGTGTGTACACCTCGAATGTGTACTTTGTCGAGACGGTGTTCCCTTTTTTTCAGGTTCCTCCGGCTTCGGCCCCTTCGGCACCGGCCCCCGCGCCCCCTTTGTGGAGCGATGCGCGGCGGCAGCCCCCGGCGCCCCCAGCACGGTGCCCTCTGCCGCCACCACCTGGCTTCGTGACTCCCTCCCCCGAGGTCGAGTCCGAGTAGGCCCCGGGGTCCCCGTCTTCCTCATACGAGGTTGAGCCCGGCACCCCGCCCGCCCACCCTGTGATGGGCTTGACGTCACCCTCGCCCGTCGCCTCTTCCGCCGCCGGCTCGGCCGCCGCCGCCGTTGCGGCCCCCGCCGCCGCGGCACCCGCCGGCCCTGCTGCCCCGCCACTTGGCGTGACTACCCGTGCCCGAGCAGGAGTTCTTCGGCCCAACACGCGCTACTCCGCTGACGAGTATGTGTGCGCCGCCTCGACGTCGACGCCATCACCCGTCCCCACCTCTGCTCGCGCTGCCCTTCGGGATCCCCACTGCCTAGCTGCGATGCGGGAGGAGTTCGACGCCTGACAGCGCAACCGCACGTGGCAACTTGTTCCATGACCCCTCCGTGCCAACATCATCTTTGGCAAGTGGGTGTTTCGCAACAAGACTCGCCCGGACGGTTCTCTCGAGCGCTACAAGGCTCGATGGATGGTTCGTCGTTTTCGGCAGCGTGCGGGCATGGACTTCACCGACACCTTCGGCCCGGTTGTGATACCGGGCACGATCCGCGCCGTCCTTCAGCTGGCCGTCTCGCGCGCCTGGCCTGTGCATCAGTTGGACGTTTCCAACGCCTTCTTGCACGGTCATCTCTCCGAGCAGGTGTTCTGTGAGCAACCTACTGGTTTCGTCGACGCCGAGCACCCTGACTTCGTATGCTTGCTCTCCCTCTCTCTGTACGGGTTGAAGCAGGCGCCTCGGGCTTGGTACCAGCGTATCGCAGCCTTCCTGCAGTCTCTGGGCTTTCGGTCCACTCGCTCCGATGCCTCACTCTTTGTGTATCATCAGGGAGCTGACACTGTATATCTGCTGCTCTACGTCGACGACATCATCCTCACGGCGTCCACCCCCGATCTCCTTCAGCGGCTGACTGCTCGTCTTCGTGATGAGTTCGCCCTCAAGGACTTGGGGCCCCTGCACTACTTTCACGGCATCGAGGTGATCCGCCGGGCTGACGGTTTCTTTCTGCATCAGCAGAAGTACGCCCACGAGCTCCTTGAGCGTGCCGGTATGCTTAACTGCAAGCCGGCGCCCACCCCCGTCGACACGAAGGCGAAGGTCTCTGCTCTGGAGGGGTCTCTCGCGTCCGATGGAGCGTTTTATCGCTCTATTGTCGGTGCTTTACAGTACTTGACGCTGACTCGCCCCGACCTGCAGTACGCTGTTCAGCAGGTGTGCCTCCATATGCACGCCCCGCGTGACTCTCACTGGACTCTGGTGAAGCGTATTCTCCGTTACATACGCGGCACCATGTCCTTGGGACTCACCCTGACGGCCTCCGCCTCCACCGACCTCGTGGCCTACTCGGATGCTGACTGGGCTGGCTGCCCCGACACGCGACGCTCTACGTCAGGCTACTGCGTCTACCTTGGGCCCTCGTTGATCTCTTGGTCATCGAAGCGGCAGCCCATGGTCTCCCGCTCCAGCGCTGAGGCAGAGTATCGCGTCGTGGCCAACGCAGTGGCCGAGTGCTCTTGGATACGTCAGCTGCTCCAGGAGTTGCTTTGTGATGTTCACAAGGCCACTCTTGTCTACTGCGATAACGTCAGCGCGGTCTACCTCTCCGCCAACCCGGTGCACCATCAACGGACGAAGCATATTGAGCTCGATATTCACTTCGTGCGCGAGCAGGTTGCCCTTGGCCGTGTTCGGGTTCTCCACGTGCCGACGACGCAACAGTTTGCTGATGTGATGACTAAAGGATTGCCTACTCCCGTCTTCGAGGAGTTTCGGTCCAGTCTCTGTGTCTCCGGCGACGCTTCGACTGCAGGGGGTTGTTGAGTATGTATTTTGTACTGCACGTGTATTTGAGTTGTGGCCCACCTCCTAGTCTTGTATAGTTGAGGTAGAGGTCTTCCCTTGTATTATATATGCGTGCACCAGCACCCCAATCAATACAACGATTATTGTATTGCAAAACATCTCTCTACATCGTGCACACAACCAATTTGTCGCCAGAGATGCATGACCAACCATTGTGGAGGCTAACTGAAGACCGGCAATTTTCTGTCAGCAACGCATACAAAATGTTCTTCATGGCGAGCGTTAACTTCGCGTGTGCCAAGCCGATCTGGAAATCCAAAGCCCCGACAAGATGCAAGTTCTTCATGTGGTTGGTTGTGCACCGCACATGCCTCACTTCGGACAATCTTCAGCGCAGAAACTGGCCTTCACACACTTGCTGCCATTATGCCTCACAGAACCAGAGGATTGCTATCATCTTTTTATCCACTGCAGATCCACTCAGCAGGTTTGGCGTCTCTTCAAGCTATGGACGAGGGAGAATTTCATCACGCCGGATGATGGCTTCGCATATCGCATCGACAGAAGACTGGTGGCGCACTTCCAGGCAGGGGATTCCTAAGCCAATGAGACGCAACTTTGACACCATCGCCATCCTTATTCACTGGCGAGTATGGAAGGAGCGCAATTCCATGATCTTTGATCAGACAGCTAGTAGAGCGGAGCGGGTATTACTGACTTGGCACCCTGATTTATGGCTGCTAGCCTATCTTAGACTGTCCAGCTAACTGTGGTGCTCAGTCCTAGTCCGCCTAGACTGTCTACTAGCTTGTAACCCTCTCTTTCTCTCTTTCTTGTAAAGTTCGGCCAATCGCCATTCGACACACCTCCCGACCACCCAAATCTTGAGGCGAGAGAACTGTTCTGTGGGATGCCAAGAAAGATGGGGCAGCCAAGAATCGATGGAGTGCCATAAAGCAATTCTGAATTGAGCCTACCTTATGTGTCGATCTCCCTAAAAGGGGCGGGATAACCGAGCCAAATTTGATTTTATGTCTTCACCCAAACACAACTGATGGGAAATTGCTTGTCCTCATACTTCTCATTCCACCAAAACTAGCGATGGCTTACGGTCGACTATTGTCTCGTTTCGTGGCCTAGATTTAGCAAGAAATGCGTGGGTACTGTTTGGTGCAAGGTATTAATACTAGTACTAGTAGCAATTGCTAGCTGAGGCATTACATGCTCAAGTTGTCCATCTGCTCCGTTGAGCTGTAAAGAGCGGTTGTTCGTCTTTAGTGTCAGCTGATATATATTGTGGAAACAAGTGAGTATATATGTAACTATATATACATTTTGTTAGACAATGTTAATTTGACCCGAATACCGAAGTTCATAAATTAAAAATAAAACTACAGTAGCTTAGAGAGCTGATTCGCCAGCTTCTTGCATATTCTTTTTTCAACGTTCTGTACGTATTTATTCGTTTATTTGATTTATTACAGGCAAATCGCCTGCTACTTCTGCTAAAAAAGCCCCACATTCAGCCACCTCTTAAAACCAGAGATTTTCTCGGTACTCAGGTATGAGGTTCAGATTTCATTTGAAAACCAACTCGCTCGAAGGGAAGGGAAGGAGGCAGGTGAGGAGGCGAGGGGCGAGAGAGGAGCCATGGATTAGCATCAATCTCCTAATGGTAGTCTTTTTTGGCTTCTTGGCAGCAAGTTGTGTTCCACAGCTATTCTTCTCAACTTAGTCTTCGAAACGTAATGGTTCGGCTAATGCTTCATGCTCTCTTTGTGGAGAGAGAGAAAACACTGAACATATTTTCTTTACTAGTAAGATGCCCGTAAACTACGCTACGGGGTAGAAAAAATTAGGTGGACTTAAGTTATAGTTAGAAGCCCATACACTACTATGAACAAAAAAAGAAATGTACATACATTGATCATAGGCGAGGATGTGTTATTGATAGATAAACACAATCCAACATACAACTTCCAATCCACAAACCCATTCGTCCAAGCCAAACATTTTCTTCTCCATTTCACCTGCCAGGAAGACTTGTTGTTCTACATACTCAGCTTTTTCATTAATCGCTCTATCCTATATCAAGGTAACAGAGATCATGCAGCAGATAGGAAATGCGTTCACACACATGTGGCAACTGTGAAGAGACTGACCTGCTTTATATTCGAATCCAAATTGGCCGACTTCAATTTCTCTTTGCTTCACGTGGACTACACCTCCAGCCCATACACCATTTTCAACTAGAAATGGTAACACATCAAACACCTCACTGTAACATAACCTTAATAATAATAATGGAATAACGACCATGCGACATATCGAATATTTGTCCCCACGGGTCAGCGCAATGAAAATGTGATGGTCACCGGCTTCATCCACCGATCCCAGTCCGATAGGCTCAACCTGTTAGCACACATCCTAAACCACCACCCACCGGTGTTGTGCATACGTCATTTCTCCAATTTCTCCATGTATGTGAGCATTATACGATGCAACATTCCCCCCATGGGTAAAATATAATGATAAATGAAACCTATGGGGCCAAAAGATGGTGGAACAAAAGTAGAGATTGATTATTGAAAAATTTAATTTTGCTATATATCAGATGATGAACATGTTGAAAAAACATTGGAGGGCTAAAAATCTTTCCAATATAATGAAGCATTCAATGATTCACAACTTCCAGGACGATTGTAGTGTAAAAATAGCAGACCTCGTTATAATTGAACTATTTTTCATATACCAAACATAACCTCTATAATATGCATGCACTTTAAAATGTAGGGCTTCAGATTATTTAGATATCTACAACACATGAATGTTGACCTTTCAATATAATATGGCGAAGTATCCAGTGAAAACGCTAATTGAGTGAAAACTTGAAAACTATGCTTGTGGGCCATCGGATTGCAAATGTATGGTACAGATCAGAGGTGGGAATCCCTCAGCCACTTAACCACAGTTTTCTCGATAACCCCCTACTAACAATAACCCTATTTTTTCTCCAGCCGCGGCGATTCAACAGCGACAGACCGCGGCGCCGCTCACGGCGGCGAATCGAAGGCTGCGGCAGCGCCCCAGGTGACCGCATCTCGGCACTGACCACATGCGCTGGCGGCGCGGTGCTTTGCCCCACGCAATGACGACCCACGGCCATGGTGATGCCCCCGCGTGGCAATGACCTCCGCGACCCGCACTGCACCCACGCGCGAGGGAGACCAAGCGGCCGCGGCGCTTCATCCATGCGACACCGACCCGGCGCTGCCTCCACACGAGGGAGACCGAGCGGCCGCGGCGCTGCATCCATTCGACGGCGACCCGACAACTTGCTTGCCCTTCAAAACTGCTCCCCGAGAATATTTTGTTGGTGTTTGACAAAGAAATTCCTGATGTTTTGCTGTAACTGAATGAATGTAGATGCATAGACAAATCCTAGTTCTTTTGCTGCACGTGAATCAGTGTGGATCTACAAAAAATATTTGAATGAATGTTGATGTACAATAAATATTTTCTGTCATTTCATTGACATGGATGACCTAAAAGGATTCAGAGTACTGGTGCACTGAATTTCATGTGCTGATGTTATCTCTCTATATTTGTACTTCAACTGATGCCAAATATGTACTGGTAGTATTCAGAGAAAACTGAAATTCATGAGATAACATTCAGACAGCTAGAAGTGACAAACCATGTATATACTGGTGGTTAATATCCGCAGTCTTGCTAAATTCAGAGTTGACTAAGCCATCTGCTACAACCAAGAGGAATCGGAATTAACCAATTAACCTCTTGTGGCTTATTACACCGTCTAATTGTAGCTAGTAAAAAGGAACAGTTTGCTATGAGAAACAACATTCCTGCACAGCTATTCAGAGATACAAGGCCATCTAAAATGCATCCAACAAGTCAGCTTCAGTACAAATATTCAGAGATAAAATATTCAGGCAATGATTTCAACATCACTTCTATGCAGTAAACTGGAGCGAACAACATGCCGTGAGAAACAAGATTCTTGCATTGCTAATCAAAATTCCACCATGGCCATTTTGATGAATATTCAGACAAAAATATTACGAAGAACTAACATATCCAGTAATACACTTGCACTGCATTATGTTCTTGTATTATGAAAATTTTGTCTTGCACAAATTCTCAGATTACATCATTGGAGCACCGTTCAGTCTAAATAAAGGGAATGAAGAATGCTTTCACGTTGAGTGACAACACCTCAGAAGATCAACATTGCATTCAGAAATTTCGTCTCTACATGACAAGCTAGCACCACAAATCTGCTAAATTTTGTTGGAAGGGGGCGCGGTAGAATCAAGCTTTGAAGGAGCAACAGCCCATTCCACCATCGGTGGAAATCCTTCGGCGAGGTGGACGCCTACATCGGCGCCATTGGTAGGTCATCGCGGTGGGGGACGGCTTCGTCGTCTATCGTCGCGGTGGGGAACGGCTCGTCTCCGCCGTAGGTCGTCGCGGTAGGGAGGCTCAGTCGTTGGCCGTCGCGGTGGGGGACAGCAGCAGCACCATGGTCCTCGCTGTGGGGGAGGCGACAATGGATGAGGCGAAATAGTGGAAAGGATTTCCTACCCTGTGAGAGAGGGGGGGTATATGAAAAATAGCCATAAGTGGCTGGTTAGCAAACCCACCTCTCATCTTTGCCATGTGTTAAAGATCCAACGGACTGAGACCCAAGTTTCCAGATTTTCATCGAATCAGCATTTTCACTAGATACTTCGCCACATAATATAACATACACTCACAGGTAAATTGTTCAAAACTGTAAGAAATGTTATGTGATCTTGAAGGTAATTTCTTTTTGCAATTATTATTTATATCGTAGCACTAAATATTTTATGAAAGACATGTTCACTTGCTTCCCTGACCAAAATTCCTAGCGGGCATACAACACAACGAGCAATACACCATAAGTGTGGTTATCCTGAGAGAGGAGTGAAGTGGGTTTTTGTTTTCCAAATTATAGAGTGCATTCCACACAGTATCTTCATGGAGGAAAGAACTGGATAGACCAGCCATCTGCTCCTCCACCCTGTAGTTCTTCTCAAGCGCAACCTCACACTTCTCCTGCAATACAAATTCACAGTTCATAACATCCACTTCATCATGAATGTAGCTACTCAGTACTTCGAAACAGAACTGGAGCTGAGTAGTTTGCTTCGATCTAGTACCTTCAGGAACAACACCTCCACCTCCAGCTATCTAATTGCTTCCTCGGAGCACTCGATACAATCGGAAACATCATACTTGTATCACACTTGGTGCAGATTAAAATCAGAGAGGGCATGTCCACCACAAAGAAATAATTACTAAATCAGAATTTATATCTCGGTACATCTCACTGATATTAGTTAAGTTATGATAATGTCTCAGCTTGATTCAGTCCAGGAATAATAGCTTTTGCGATCAAGCATCAAGCAAACAATTTGTGAACAAGTAGCAAAGAACAAGAGTAACACATAGTGGACCTATTCATTTACGTTGCTTGATGTAACAACATGCCAAGGCTCCTGCACACTGCCTCACGCCAGCATTAAAGTAGTAATGTACTCATGCCTAATGGAATATTTCCCGTTTCGCTGAATTTAGTTTAAGCGTCAGGAAAGAACAAGGACGAGGGATTGAGTGGTTAATCAAGGTTGCCAATCGAGGAACACCTTGAAGGCCCACCTGAAGGCGAACTCGTCGACCTGGGCCTGGTTTAGCTTCTTGGTTGCACCATCACCTGAAAGAGCAACCTCCACAACCAGAATAAATTGCTCAAAACCACCACATTTGTGGCTAGCGTAACGAATTGCCACCGCTTTTGTAAAAAAACCACCACCTCCGCGATGAGTAACAAATCGCACTAATTCAAAACTGAGCCACGTCTAAGACGGAACTGATGGGTTGGCCCCACATATGTCAGGCTGATTTGGCATGCCTATGTGGATAATATGCTGATGTGGAATGTGGCCCCACCTGTCATCCTCCCATATCCTTTAACCACCTTTTCTTCTTATTATTTCTCCTCCTTTTCTTGTCTCTCTTGACGAAGGTGCTCGCCCGACCATTGTCACCGGCAGGCAGAGCCCCCTGGAAGCCACACCATCACCGAGAAGCCCCACCACCGGTTCCTTCCTCTCTCCCCTCTTGGCCCAGACGCCGCCACTCGCCCACGTGGCCATGGCCCATCGTCGCCACGCCATGGCCGGTGGCCGCCCACTGAGACCTGCAAGTCAACACAGAGCACGACATCTCGTGCCCGCCTCCGGCAGCGCCCTGCGCTGCCTGCGACTGCTCCTGCGCCGCTCGCCCGGCCACCCACGCTCGTCGTGCCCTCCACTGCTGCGCCCTGACATGGATCCAGTGATGCTCCACCACCAGCCGACACCCACCACCGCAGCAACACGCGGACGCCTCTACGCCACGCCATCAACCACCTTCGCCCTCCTCACTCTCCTCCATCGATTGGGAGGCAGGGGAGAGCGATGGCTGACTGTGGTGACGACCAAGCCAAGGATGTCATGCTCTACCTTGCTGGCAGGATGGATCCAAATCTTAGTTCGTGCTTGCTGCCATGGCCCGCCTCGCTCGGGAGGAGGGGGGTCACTATAGACCGCTTTCATACGACCACTTCCTCCTCGATGTAGGTTAGAGAGAGAGAGAGAGAGAGAGAGAGAGAGATGTGAGGAGGAAGAAGAATGTATGGGGCTGACATGTGGGACCCACGGCCACCTCAGCGTATTATCCATGTAGATGTGCCACGTCGTCCGACATGTGTGTCCAATCAGTCAATTTTATAGTTAGACATGACTCATTTCTCAATCAATGGGATTTGTTAGTCACTTGCCGCATAAGTGGTGGCGATTTGTGATTTTGAAGGAAAGCGGTGGTAAATTGTTACCCTAGCCACAAATGTGATGGTTTTGAGCAATTTACTCTCACAACGGTGGTGATCAATACAAGCGCTGCCAAGCTGGCTGGTTGAGGCGATGAGAACATTGTGGAGCAGGAACAAGATTATAGGATTGGCAATTATGCGGCGACGAGTACCACGGCACCATCACCGGAGAGGAGCACCTCGAAGGCGCACTTGAAGTCGCCCTCATCCAATTGTCAGGTCGAACAGAGAGGGAGAGAGAAGTTAAGGATTAGGCATACTAGTCGTCAACCCATGCATTCGCACGGGCTAGTTTTCTTAACAGAAGATATGATTATTTAATATTATTAACTACTTTTAACGTGTTGTAAACATACGGAACTAATTTTAGTTTCCAATTCTATTGACCGTTTGCAGTCGATTCCTGAACTAATTTGAGTTTGTAGTCTTATGAATGTTTGTAGTCAATTCATTGATTGGTTGTTCCAAGCGTAGGAACTGTCTGGTTTCTGAACTTTCATGAATTAGTACTTTGTTTATTATGTAGTCATCGATGGATCCTCCAAAACTAACCATATATCTTCTAAGCTACACTCTCCACTATCTAAAATATATATCTTCCATAACTATTCAAAGGAGCACATGTCAATTTTATAACAAATAAATATTTATAGTAAGCAGTCTCATAACACTGCTTACTTTGTGAAAGATGCGAATGATCTATGGAACAGAAAAGGCAATTTCAAAATATTTTTTAGACTTGAATCTCAAAATAAACTTACGCGCACACTAAATCTGACTTTTTCTCTAGATATCTCACTATCAACATCTACAGTTAATGAAAAAATGTTAAGATCAACTATGAAAAAAATACATCAAAGCAAAATACATGAAGTATAAAATGGTTCAATGTACTGATGCAAAATGCTAATTAATTCTTAAGTTAAACAGGTTATAAAAAGAGATGTGGTGCAAACATTTCAGTATCGTAAAATTTTAATTTATTCATTTTTGTGCAAATGACTCAGTAAATACAATAATGCAAACAACCATATTATTAGATGAAAAATAATGATTCACTCATGTAACTGCACACCAATGTTAATTTAATGATTAGCGCGTCAGTGAATATACTCGAAGTAAAACCTTACTACAGAGTTGAAGCGTGTCCAACCTAATATTAGTACAATATCGAAATTATTATGACAACAACAGCTTTTGTAGAGAAGGTTTATGTTGCGGTAGAATAGCCATACATACACATTGAATTATTTCTTCAGTCTACCAATTTCATCTGCCTAAAAAGAAAATGAAATAAAGTGAATCATATGTCCCTTTCAGAATCATTTGCCAACTATACCATAGTGCTTCTGAACAACTAATGAGTAGTTGATCTCACCAAAGGCGTGCTCTGCTGCAATAGGCTGGAACGTCATCAATACCTTATAAAACAGAAAAAGGATAATTCTTGCATTGGTTGTGCTCTTAGGCCGGAGTAGCAAAGTATTAGCAAGTTACATAACTAAACAATATATAAACTGAGGATAAAGTCATACACTAATACCTTTTGATTCTGGCAATGTTTTGGTACGTGGACATCATACAGTTGTAGTACATTGTTGACCATCAGATCAAGTACAATATTAGGAAAACAAAGCGTCGATATCGATGTACAATAAATATACAAATTAATTGTGTGCAACCTTGAGGGCAGAACCTCACAAATACCTCGCAACATGTAATGGGAATGATGGCAAAGATGATGATATTAAAATCTCGAGTAGTGGAGCATTGGCAAAATAAAGGGAAATAAAATGAAAACTAAGGCGTACATGTCATTCTTGATACAGATGGTAAACACTTGCAAACCTAATTACATATATGGGAAAATGTAATCAAAATCGCTATCCAGGGTGTCGATGAATGTATCTGACGACTTACCTAGCAATATAATTCAATGGTATAGATAAGGTTAGGAAATATCCGAATTACATAAAAATAAGAAGCAACAATCATGTCTGCATCTACTGTATGTGGTCTAGACGTAGCTATAACTCCCATGTTCAAATACCATGCAACAAAGCTAAATCCAATCAGTCTCCTGCTCTCATAAAAAGTATGACATCAGGCACCCATGAAAAAATTGGAGGAAGAGAACGAAGTAACAAAAACTATGATAAAATACCATTCAGCAAAGCCAAATCATATCAGTCTTGTTCTCATACAAAGCATCACATCAGGCAGCCCATGAAACAATTGCAGGAAAAGAACGAATTAGCCAAAGGAAGTAGAGTAGATGCAGCGAACATGCAGTCTTATTTTTCCCTTCAAGTTACTCTTCTGTGCTTTCATCAGATGAGTAACATTTGTTGTGGGGATGCCTCAATCTCAAGCTGTCAAGATTTTTCCCATCTAATGGAACAGGAAGGCGGTCAACGGTTATTGGCTGGAAGCTGTGAGCACTTTGTGAGATCACGTGTCTGGCCACGAGACTATCGTCGAAGCTGAGTACGAAGAGCCTGAGCAGAGCTCCAGTAGATATTTATGCTCGCTTGATTTCCGGTCAAAGACGAAGAAGCATGGTCGACCACAGCCGAGCCGACGTAGCACACAATCTGCATGACGGGGAGAGATCATGGAGAAGAAGGGATTATTTCAATGGATGAAGTGACGGGCGGAGATGTCATGGAGAAGAAGAGATCGTTTCCATGGACAGCAGGATGGTGATTACCTTACACGAAACTTGAACAATAAAAAAGGAAGCCTTCTTCGACTTGCATGGTTTTAGGAGATAAGTCAGGCATGCTGGTAACTTGGGCCCATCACATCAATGGTTAGAGAGATATGTGATTTTCTTTTATCTTTTGACCGATACGTGAGATACTGTGAAGCCGTAATAACTTAGGCCAATCAACTCAATGGTTAGAAAGATGTGAGAGAGAGATACCTTGGAGATTTTATTTTTGAGAGATAGGTGAGCGTTTTTTTTAGAGAGATAGGTGGGAGTTTTGGGGAAATAGATACGTGGCTAGGTTTACGTGAAGGTTGGGCCTTTTTTTTTCATCAGAGTAACGTAGGGTTAAGATAGAGTAATACTAATATAGATTGAATTGGTTCAAAAGCTTTTAATTATGTGGATTAACATGTGAGTTCGTAGGAAATTTATATTAATATTGTAAAGTAATAATATATTATATCGGCTGATCTCAACAGTAATAACTCGGTCCTACTAGATTAACGGCTCATATTTTCTAATTAACGTGGTAATTTTTAGGAAGTCTGTAATTAGTATAAGTAAGTATAAGTATAGATAGATAGATATAGAAGTATAGATAGATATAGACTAGCAAAAGAGCCCGTGCGTTGCAACGGGAGAAAAAACACAACACACACTCTTAACCGAACAACCATCACTCAAGACCATAATAGGCCCATCTCCTTTATTTTAGCGGCGCATCATATTTGTGTTGCCGCTTATCCTTTTTCTCACCCTCGACGGCGGTGGCCTTAGTGTTCACACAAACCAAACCGTGTTAGAATGTGGTTAATCCTAAGACGTCTCTCTCTCCCTCTCTCATCCCTCTCTCTCTCTCGCTTTCTCTCACACTCGCGATGAGAAATCTGTTGTTTTCCCCTGCGACGTATTCAGAGGTATGCATGTGTAGTTCTCGATGTTTTCTTTTCCCTATATGATTATAGTGGGTGTTTATTTTCAATCCGGATCGCCGCCTGTATGAATGAAAAATGGATCGGCGCTATAGTTATAAGTTTGCTTCCAAAATAATATTTAAAACTATTTAGCAGGTAAAATTAAAATCTTATTCAGATTTCGCTCATTTTTCTAATCAAATTTCATATATAACATATTAAAATCGAAGTTACGGTTTAAAAGATACGTATAATTTAGAAAACCATTTGTTTGAATTAAATATCTTCCAAAATAATATTTATAAATACTTAACAGGTTAAAATAATCTTGTATTCATATTCTACATATTTTTCTAATCAAATTTCATATATAACATGTTTAAATCGGAGTTACGGTTTAAAAGATATGGATGGTTATAAAAGCATTTGTTTGACTTAAATATGATCCGCGGATGGAATACCTGATTAAAATCGGAGTTACGGTTTAAAAGATACGTATAATTTAGAAAACCATTTGTTTGAATTAAATATCTTCCAAAATAATATTTAAAAATACTTAGCAGGTTAAACAATCTTATATTCATATTCTACATATTTTTCTAATCAAATTTCATATATAACATGTTTAAATCGGAGTTGCGGTTTAAAAGATATGAATGGTTTATAAAAGCATTTGTTTGACTTAAATATGATCCGCGGATGGAATACCTGAAAAGTCAGGTTTTTTTTTAAACTGTAAAATAACGGTTCGGTGTGACTTAAATCCGGACTGCGGGTTGATTTCATGAAAACGTAGGGGCTTTTTTACAAATTGGCATGACGTAGGTAGATATAAATACGTGGGCTTCTATTGGACTCGAGGCTGCATCGCCATGCCCCGAATGTGTCACAAACATTAAAGTAATTCTCTGCATCGCCGTGCCCCGAGGGATAGTACCCGGTGATACGGTTAACAACTATTCATATAGGAGCTTCACAGCCTCTTCCCTATATTCAGAAAAAGGGGCTTCCCTGCTGACATTAATCTTGTTTTTTTTTTTATTGTTCGCCAACTTTAGTCTTGTGGAGAACGAGGAACACGCCAACGAGAAGCAGGCGAGGATGCAGGACAGGAACTACGAACGCACAGCGAGGAGGACTGCTCAGCTTCTCCTAGACGCTTCGAGACCACTCCTAGATAGCAAAAAGCGACTGCTGCTGCTCTCACCTAGCACTTGGTGAGTCCACCGAGTCAAACCCACAATTAAAGTGGACTGCTTCTGCACCCCTCGGGCCAGAGCACTCATCAGAAGGACATAGAACGTCTAAGATAAGCAATGGCTCAATCATGTACACCTTTTCCATAACGCATCGATTTCGCTAAAGGAGACGAGAGATGAGAACGGCTTCCCCGTTCATGTGTCCACAGCTAATGCACATCTGCATGTCCCTAAACCTCCCATGCCGACTCAACTTTTCTTGTGCGGTAGCACGAAAACCTTCAAATAAGAGAAGTACTACTATTTGGTGGGTGTACATAAAATGCACGTTCAGGAAGAGATGTGCGTGTATGTGTTGGTACCAGCTAGGTGCAATATCTTTGACGGTCCATGTTGAAAGAACTAGAAGCAGCTAGCACTTCCTACGAATGGAAGGAGGGTGTGAAGGAAAGGGGGGCTTAATAGAGAACGCTGAAATGCAAGTGTTTCTACGTTTATTTATGAGCATGAAAGGATAAGGTAGATAGACACGTGTATTCTTCGATGTGCTTCACAATCTGATATAGCATTATTACAACCACCAACCACGTAGATGCTTTTGATGTTTAGGCGGTGGTCTTTTGCATTGTGTTGTAATTGTGTACCTTCTTTTATTTGTATTTTCGTGTTCTTGACTCAGCCGGATGTATTCCCCTCGGGCTGTTAAGGTTTTTGATCCAGTTTCCCATTGTAAACTGGATCGATCTTTTTTACTTTATGAAATTAGATGGAGATTTCTCGGCATAGTGGTTATTTAAAGAAAACAGATCTTTGCAACAACCTAAATAATAATAAAAAGAATTGCGTACTCGAGTTTTGAGAAACTATCGAGTGCCATTGGACATTATATTGATTACACTCGGTATTCCCATACAATTTGGCATATGTCCACATATTCTTCCGAATCTTTTAATCACATTTAGAGTTTTTATTTTTAGATTTGCGAGCAGCGAGTGTACTACACACCCGGCAAAAAAAAGTGAGAGTACCACACGATCTTGGGAGCATAATAGGTTATCAGTGATGGACCATGAGGCCCATCAGTAACTACCAACGGTGCCCTTAACCCGTCAGTGGTATCGATACGAGAGTGACGTGCCGGTTACTGCACCCCATCCCAGCTTGTAGTAATGCATTCAGGAAACAACCCGTCACTTTTTTTTTTGCGAGGGAAAGGAAATTTTTCATTACTCAAGGAGGCTTCTCAGCCGCACAAAGGTTTATAACGAAGTCCATCCCAGAGTACAACCATACTGCGGTGCGTGGGGTGCTTCGGCCATACACGGCCAGCTCATGGCTAACTTTATTCTGTGAACGTCTACAATGACTAACAAGATCTCCCTCTCCGTCGACGTGGCTAGGCTCCGTATCTCCTCCACAAGAGTACGATGATGCGATCGATCCGCCACATGTGTTGTAAGCATACGTACCACTTCAACACTATCCAGCTCCACCAAAATGGGCAAGCTAGTCCGATGCACCGCATTCCGTCCGGAATAAAAAAGATGTCTTTCACCGTCCATATCGTCTATGCAGGCTGCCGTCCATGTTGTCACCTTAGAGCAACTCCAACGCATGGACCCAAACGAACGTGCATTTTGTCCGATTTTTGTTCATTTGAGTCGGCCTGTCCGCTCCCTTCCGCGTTTGGGTTGGTAGTGCATCCAATGTGTGGACGCATTTTTTGTCGCCGCGGCCAGTTTGTGGCCATTTTTTCAAACAAAATACAAATATTTTTGCAACCAAATAAATATCTCATAGTTTATAAGTCAAATAAAATTAAAATTGTCTCAAATAAATTTCAAAGGAAAAGTAGCCAATACATCTACTGGTTGCCAATATGAAATATAGTCATTCGTTGAGGTGATTCTTGATAGAATCACGTGAATATAACACCCATGCATACATGTGTTCTTCCGCTACAACACACAAACATTTAGTAAATAAAAGTAAATGCTGGCATTTTGGTGACTTCTTCAATCTTTTTGGACATTGTTCGAGTGTGTGCATGTAAAGGTTGTTGGAGTAAACGAGGTTAGGTGCGCGTGTGTGTGCATGCGTAGTGCCTGCGTGAGTGGCGCAAGTCCATGACCAGGTTGTTAACTAGATTAGACCTTGTACAATGGGAGATGCTTAGGAAGGTGCTTAGAAAAATAAACCGAGTTTTTGTATCCTGTACAAATAAGCATCGGTGCTTAAGAAAAAGTCTGGTTTACTTCTCTAAGCACTTTCTCTGAGCACCTTGCATTGTACAAGGCCTTAATGGAGTTTGTTAGCTAGCCCATGCATGCCCATGTGTTTGGCCGGGTCATGTGTGGATCGCTGGTGTGGTGTGCGTGCATGTAGGTCGTGAGTTAGTGGCAGTAGAAATAGGATCAGGTAGTTGCCTGTGTGCGTGCGTGAGTGCTAGGTGGAGTTAGTGGCTTACGCAGAGGTCCTGCCAATATAAGGGGCCAGAGTGCAGTGCGGTGGGGTGTGGCTTGAGAGAGATGTAGCCCGGAGCTGCACTCGACAGTCTTCTATGTATGTGTTCTAGCCGAGTCCAGTGAATAAAAGGCCAGGATACAGGCGTTCGACGCCGCGGTGTTCGTCGCCGGAAAACTGTTGTGCTTCTTCTATCTCCGTCCGAGAGCGAGAGAGTGAGAAAGAAGAGGGGCTGCATGTTTCAGCCCCAACAAAGGTGTGTGCACATCTATATTAAACTTGATGGTTCTTAAAATAATTAAAATCAACACGATACCTTTTCTACAGTTGAAATAAGCAAAACGAGCCACTTCTAGCTTTTGGGGATAAAAATAGGTAATTTAGAGCACGTTCCTGGCTACCGAAAGTCTACATCTTGTGTGGAAAACCAGGTAAATAGCTCATGTGCGACGTTTTTGATGCGAATTGAAAAGAATACGACGTAGTTGACAGAAATAGCTCGTGTGCGCCATCTAACATGGCAATAATAGCCCCAATACGACCAGGTGATTAAAACACGGGAATGGTCGTCAACGGGGACTGCAATTAAGTTAAAAATAGGGGGTCAAACTGATCAGTGCATCTGGTGGTGGGTACCACTTGGCAGTGCATCGATTCCTCGCCTGACTGAACCCGTGCTTCTCCCCTTCTTCTGGTTGCTGCTCCCTTCTTCATTCTCGTCGGCGGCAGCAGCGGAGCTTTCGTTTTGCCGGCAGAGCTTTAGTTCACGACAGCGGCGGCGTATGTGGTGAGTGCATTCGGCACCCTAGTCTTGTTCCCCTCCGTCTTGAGTTAGATCTGACCAAGTGAGCCTCCCTAGTCCTGTTCCCCTGAGACTTGAGTTAGATCTGACCAAGTGAGTCTCTTTTTTTCCACGGGATCCAGATTGTGGGGGTGGGTGGGGTTGGGGAGCGGCGGTGGCGTTGGGCTGAACGAGATGGAGCCACGAGAGACAGCATCGACCAGGTAATCACCCTTTCCAACCTATTTGATGTGTGCCTCGTCTGCTTCCACTGCCTCACGGTGCTCGCCATTGATAAATAGGGGCGATGGTGCTCGGACCATCGAACTCAGTGTTGAATTCTTTCCTCTAAAGCGAAGCTAGTTGATGGTAGCGTGCGAGACATACAGCTGATACAATTATGAAATGGAAGGTTGAATTTGCAGAGATTGATGGAGGTATGTCGATGTATGTCGACGGCCTAACTATGCCTACGACTACCGTAGGCATAGATCGATGTATGTCGACGGCCTAACTATGCCCACGGCTGCTGTAGGCATAGATTGAGGTATGCCAACGACTTTTCTGCTGTCGGCATAGCTTGAGCTATGCCGACGTCCCTGACAAAAAGTCGTCGGCATATATAAGGCCGTAGGCATATAGAGTTATTCCGGCAGTGAAGATATTTGGGAGTGCATTTCGAAGTACGAAACAGATAACACAACCTGTGACGGAAACACCGAGGGAGATAAGGGAAGGGATACTTAATAAAGAATACCGAGGGATCAAAAGGGTAATGAATTCAAAACTTAAATTATTTATTTCTGTACCTACGAAGTGCATGCTTTAAATATTAAATGACCCGCAAAGATATGTGTATCCTATGCACAGACTCTTCTGAACATGATCTGCATTTCATCTCGGTGATGGATTAAACAACACTCGCTCTCAACTTTCAGTACAAACGGAGAAATGAGGAGTTGTCGGTGGCACAATCAGCAGGACAAACATAAAAAAATTAATCACGTAGTTATCTCTCTCTCTCCAACGAATTTGACTAGTGTTTGGCAACTACTCCCTCCGTCCCAAATTAGTCCGCTTACATTTGTCTAGACAAGGACGTATTTAAAGCTAAAACAGGTCTAAATACATTTGTATCTAGAAAGTCAATTACACAAAACCACCACAGTTGGAGCTATGGTAATAACTTCATACCACATTTGTATCAGGGCACAAAAATCCATCAATTATGTGCCTAACCTATAATGGAGAGCACTCATTGTCTAATAAGCTCGCGAAAACAGTGAAACTAATAAGTTGGCCCCACCTGTCAATGAATAGAAGGTCTTCTTCCTATCACTCTTTAACGAGGCATTCCATCGAGCACCTTGTGGGCGGCCGAAGAGCGGCAGCATGCTTCGTCTCACCTGCCCTTGCAGTCCACCACACGCGCAGAGGACACGACCAATGAGCAGAGCCCCGGTGATGGCAGTAACGCCTACCCCGCCGCAAACGTCCTTTCCTCAGACGCGGGCACGCGAGGTAAAGCGGGCATCCCACGAGAGCGCGTGTATACACTGTTAGCCATAATTCTACAATTATAATACAAACTACACATAGACATTGTTTATAATTAATTTGCACTAGTTATTAAACTTAATTAAAACATAATTATGCTCCCACTCAAATCAATATCTCTCATAATTGATAGTGAGCTATTCAAGATCCAAATCTAGTTCTTACTCACTGATGTGGACACATCGATGATGAGAATTTTGAATGGTGGACAAACTATTGCCGATCATATCACCATATGATTCTTGTTCATCTTTAGATGCTTTGTGCTCCGAGTTCAGAATGATTGTGCTGGAACTTCAAGACAACCGAGTGCAATCTATGTTCATGGTCTGACCATATCCGTCTTACACCTCGTTTCTAATCATGTGGACATGACATACTTTGTGATGCTAGAATGTCGTAGATGGTTGCAACACTGGGAAGAGCACCTTTTTAACTTGATATTTACTGTGAGAGATCACCCTAATAATTGACTACTGCGCAACCAAAGGGTGCAAACAACAACAGGATAAATATCTCAAGCAATTAATAAAAGCATGATATGGTATACCCCTGTGTGCCGGGAATCCACCGTGATCACCTTCAATCTTCTGTTAAAGCGTCGTGACGGCCAATATTTCATTGTCGTGTCAACCATTTCAAAACATTGCCGTGGCAGCAATTTCAGAAAACGTTGCCATGGCGACCGTTTCAAAAAACGTTATCGTGGCAACAAATTCAGAAATTCTGCCGTGGCATGAAATTATAGCTCCACATACCGCGCCTAGTACACCTTCTCTACACCGGGGTCCTTCATGTATGATTGTCATCGTCACCTATAACTTGTAGGCTATCTCTACGATATTTATATTAACGTGACAATCTTGTGGCTCTAGCCATCATGCCATGATACGGAGGCCACTAAACATCACAACATATAACCGTCTCATACATAAACTCATTATCATGATGAAGGCGCAGCAAAACCAAGTTAAAAGTCATCTAATTGGTTTTAACAAAAGTTTAGTTACGCGGTTAACCATTTAAAAATAATAATACTTGCTACGTATGTCCACAAAACATGTGATAATTCTTAATGCTAGATTATTTTTCGGGTTGTGTGAAATAAGAGATTTAATCAAAAATCTCTAGCCCCACACAAAACTTCATCAAATACGCGTGACCCCCTAGAAAATCATCCATCTTCAGCACCCTCGTGTGTACCCGACGGTTCACTATTCTCGACTACGATGAAGCCCAAGGAACTGTCAGCAAATCGTCGACAACTAGAGCTGATCGATTGTCAGAATCTTGTAACAAAGCTACATCATACTATCGATGAACTGGATCGAAGCAACACTTGATGGGAGAATAGCAAGAACATCGACCCTCGCATCCACATGTGATCTATATCGCAACCCGCACCTACTCTTATAACTGCTCTAGTACCACTATTGGGAAACATAGTAGGAAACAAAAAATTTGTGCCTACCGCACGCCCAAGATCAATATGAAGATGCCTAATGAGTTGGGATCAGGATCGTTACCGTCACTGAGTTGAAGTGGAAGAAGAACATGTCGGTGTAGATCATACTTGGAGTCCCTCAAACTGTCGATTAATGATCCTGCGAAACGCGCACCAACAGTCCCTCGAACAGAAGATCGAAAGCACGACGTCTCTACTTGGTTGCGAGCATGCAGCCTTCATGATCCGGTAGTGCTTCGCCATTCAGAGCTAATCGTCGCCAGAGAATTAGACGGAGGAGATTAGAACCACACGGGGCTTCTAATTATGAGTATTAGAGGATTAGTCTAGCTCTAACTAGTCAATTAGGACTAACTAGAATTAAAACTGGAAGAACTAGAGGAGGCTCCAAAACTTGTGTGTTCAAAGGATGAAAATCCTCTAGTATATATAGGTTGGAGGGGAGAGGAGGGCTGCCACAAGGGAAGGGAAAGTCCATCCCCTTTGGCTGTCCACGCGGAGTTGGACTCCACCCCCCACTCAAATTCCGCCTCCTTCCTTTGGGAAGCGAGGCGCCTCCCCACTTGGGCCGTGGTGGCCCAAGTTGCCTTCCACCACTTAGCGTTTTTAGGTATGTTGATATTAATTTAAATATAAAAGTGTTCCAAGTATTTTAGACCATTTTATATATAACATCCCCGAAATATTTTCCATCTATGTATATTTATCGATAATACCCAGTATTACCCGATACTCTCTAAAACCCTTCCGGTGACCCCGAAATGCTTACGGATCCTCTCGGAACTATTCTGAATATTAATGAAACAATTCCACAAATATATTCTCATCACTCCTGTCGTACCAACACTCAGCAGATGATGATTTCCTTAAGCTCATGACCTCGTAGGTTCAATAACTCATAGACATTAACAAAACCACTTTGTCCGACGACCGATAGCGGAACTGTGGATGTCCATATCAATCCCTTTGAGCACACGAATGATATTCAAGTGAACCTTTGGTTATCATCTGATGTTTCCTTTGCATCGTGATACTTCACAAAACCCGGCATGCATCGGTATCCTCCTGAGTCAACACACACTAGTACTCGTCGGTGCTATACAAACAGTTTTTAACCCCTTTCCGCGACGACATTTGGAACCGTCACCTAGTGAGTGACGCCGATAGGGGGGTCCTTCCCACACGACCCAGAAACCATCGGGGATATGCCCTCCTAGCACACACGCTCGGCAAAATGAGGTCATGTTCGGCCCGCGAGCGCTCATGTACGGAAATATGTACAGTAGAGCTATAAAAATACAATTATACAGGAGAAATTGTTTCCGGTCGCAAGTACATCCCACACAGTCAGTCCCCGCTAAACGGTTCCGTTCGTATGTACATCCCACACAGTCGCTCCGAGGAAAACGTTTCCGTTCACAGGTACATCACACATAATTTTTCCCGTTAAATCGTTTGTGATAGCGTTGCCATTGCACATGATATTAAAAAATTTATCATTTGTGTTATTCAATGCATCACACATGGTGCGTAGAAGAAACTGTGTGACAAAGGTTGTCCATCACACACAGTTTTTATGTGGTAAACGTTTGCGCAAGGTGGCCTAGAGAAAGTCGTGTGTGATTGTTCATTGATCCAACACGGTTTATTTCCTAGAAACTGTGTGCGTTGCCTGAGGTCATCGCCCACGGTATTTTCTCAATAACCGTTTGCAATAGCAAAACCCAGTTAGCAGGCTAATTCTCCAGTAGCTGGCTAATTGCCCTATTATCAATAATCCATTTATTAATCTAATTGACATTCATATTAAGCACATAATATATTTCATTTCCATATTAAGGAAGCATAATTTCATAATTGAAATACATCCGAGTACAACATGATATAGCTTCAGCACTCAGCTACCCCATTACACAACTGCACCAGCACCAAGTTTCACATGCAACATATAGAACCCTTTGAAATTAGCATCATAGACGGTATATGGACGGATGCAGCTCATCTGGAAAACTGCTGAAGCGGAAGGCAAATATTGAGCCTTCATTCATGTTGAAGGTCTTTGCAACTTTAGGCCAGTGCCTGTGGATGATTGACCGTCCGTCCTTCGTCCTCTTCAGGAATACTTCAATATTGAACTGTGGGTGTTGTATGAAAACCTTCCTCGCCTCCTGACCATAGAGGTGGTTTGAGTGGTAATCATCAGTGAACTGCTTTGAAAAGGCCCGAAAACAAGGATGTGCATAAATATCTTCTCTATATTAAAAATGGGGCAAAGGAATAAAAGAAGGCAAGGTATAATAGTTAGTACCATCTTGTAGTGAACTGACGTCTTCTTCACTGTGAAGACAAAGATCTTGTTGTTTTTTATAGCTAATTTCTTTATCCTAACAATCTTTCTGAGATTCTTGACTTGATTGATATTCATGGACAACTCATTTTCCCATATGCAAAAAGGGTCGAACAGTGGGTCAAAACCTCTAACAACAGGACCTACATGTGCAAGACCAAATTGTTAAAAACCTAAATATTAGAATGGTTCCTGCAATTGTACAATAATATGCTATTAGACAATGGACCATGCACGTGCTAACCTCGATTGTAAACTTTAGTGCTTCCCATTGTTTCCCTGCAACAGGTTAAGTAAGGGTTCGCATCCTATCAGTAAAACATGTTGATGAAAAATAAGCACATTGCAGATTCATCAGATTAATTCAAGCCACATGGAGAACCCATTTATCCAAACCAAGGATGATTAAGAACTAGGAAATATAGCACTTGTATATGTTTCTCATGTATTAAGTGTAGCCAAATTCGATTTATTCCTCACATGCACAACAATACAAAATTCTACCCATGATAATTGGACATCACATTGCAGAATTGAACCAAGCAGTTAACTAAACACCATGACAAATGAACCAAACATTAACTGAGCACCACAGTGCACAATATAACATACTCCTAATAGAAGATCAGACAGTTAACCAAACCAAGCATGCTTAACAACTTGGAAATATAGAAATTGTATTTGTTTCTTATGTATTTACTACAGCCAAATTCAATTTATTCCTCACATGGTATACAATAACAGAATGCACCCACAACTATTAAACATCGCATTGCAGAATTGAACCAAACAGTTAACTAAACACCACAACACAAATGAACCAAACATTAACTGAGCACCACATTGCACAATGTATAACCAAACCAAGCATGCTTGACAACTTGGAAATATAGCAATTGTATTCGTTTCTCATGTATTTTGTAAAGATAAATTCGATTTATTTCTCACATGGAAGACAACACAAAATTGCAGCCAGAAGAATTGAACATCACATTTGCAGAATTGAACCAAACAGTTAACTGAAGACGACAACTAATTAACAAGACAGTTAATAAGTGAGCACCACACTGCACGACATATAGAACATATACACTAGATCAACAGATTGCATGGTAAAATTAGATAGCACAATTAACTAGAATTTGTGAAGGAAAGACAGGAGCAGCACACGCAACGGGTAAACCGAGCATGCTTAACCGGCATAGCTAGTAAATGGCAAGGTGCTCCTCCAAGATCTGGGGGTCGGCACGAATGTCAGCCATCGCGACCTCATCTGCGCGTGCGGCCGTGATTTCTTCTCCGTTGCAAAATGCTCCTTGAGATCCTGGCTATACTGCGTGCACCATGGCTTAGGGCGATGCTTATTTGGTGGAGGGGTTGGTGATTTGGGTGGAAGGTTTCGCGCTCGCGCCGGCGGTCGGGACATGTGGGATGTGGAAGGAGGAGGATGGGGGTCGGGTGTGGATTACCTGCCTGGATAGACGAGGCCGAGAAGCGTGAAGGAGGCTCGCCGGCGAGGAGGCAGCGCTGCAAGCAAGGAGTGAAGGTTTCAACTTTTAAAGGAAGGCGGAAACAGGGGAAATGTGGATTTTGGTAAGGGGAGGGGGCGGGGAGGTAGATAGTTCCGTGGAAGCCGAAAATTTTGAATCGCTTCAGCGAAAAAACCGGCGCGCAAAGTGTCATCAGACATGGTCCCTTATTCAGAACTGTGTACGATATGTGAACATCACAAACGATTCAGATAGCTTAACCCGTGTGTGATGAGTTTGAACCTCAAAAACTTTGGTTCGAATTTGCGTGGTTGCAGTGGTCATCCACGTCGTTGCATAACCTTAGGTACACAAAGGAGACTACAACACACCCACACTTGTTAATCGAGCAAGTTCGGCAATTAAACAGAGCTAGCTGACCTAAACATTACTCTAACAAATTAAAGACCGGCGCTCTTAATTAAACAAAACAAAGAGTACTACTACGGCTGGTGTTCGTAGATCTCCGCCGCCGCCTCCATGTCCAGCTCGCGCCTGACGGTCTCTTGGGGAAAGGGCTCCATGGGATCCATCACACCATACTCGGCAAGCATCTCGCCATCCGCGTCCGCCATTTCTTTGGAAAAGGCCGCCACGAGCTTACCGTGGGCGGCTGCGATCTGGGCTTGCCGGGCTCCGTTGTCACAAGGTATGCGGCTGAGGAACGCGGGCTCCATTGTCACAAGGTATGCGGCTGAGGAACGGACGGCTGCTCGAACGCTCACGACGATTGACAACTATTCAGCCGTGGGTTGCCGACCGTTGTCGGAGAAGCTTCGTTCGATTTGTGCGGTGACCGCCACGAGCTGGGCGTGGGCGGTCTCGACATGGTCGTGGGCGGCCTCCATCAGGCTAAGGCCGCCGCTGCGGAACGGACAGCTGCTATGCCGCTCTCGCCAGTTGCTATCCCCGAGGCAGATGTTGCTGCTGCCACCTGAGAAGCAACAACGGCCGTTTGGGCTGCCTTGGCCGCCTGGTCGCAGATTGGGGCCACGCTCATGCACCTTATTAGCACGCGTATGGCAGCTGGGGCCACGCTCTCGCTGGAGTGGGCCACCGAAGTTTCCCTCACGACGCGGCTCCACGTGCCCATCTTTCACCGGCGACGATTGAACAGTGAAATGATATTTGGGGAGCGAGCAAGTGCGCTTGAGACGCCGGTTGTGGACTGTAGCCGACGCACTTTCTCGCGTAAGCCATAGGCATACTATACATCGACGGTACTCCAGGATATTTGGTGCTGCATCTTGATGTTTACTACCCAACCTTCTTCTTGTAAATGTTGTTGGGCCTACAAGTGCAGAGGTTTGTTGGCCAGTAGCAAATTTCCCTCAAGTAGATGACCTAAGGTTTATTAATCCGTGGGAGGCGTAGGATGAAGATGGTCTCTCTCAAACAACCCTGCAACCAAATAACAAAGAGTCTCTTGTGTCCCTAACTCACCCAATACAATGGTAAATTGTATAGGTGCACTAGTTCGGCGAAGAGATGGTGATACAAGTGCAATATGGATGGTAGATATAGGTTTTTGTAATCTGAAAATATAAAAACAGCAAGGTAACAAGTAATAGAAGTGAGCGTAAATGGTATTCCAATGCTAGGAAACAAGGCCTAGGGTTCATACTTTCACTAGTGCAAGTTCTCTCAACAATAATAACATAATTGGATCATATAACTATCCCTCAACATGCAACAAAGAGTCACTCTAAAGTCACTAATAGCGGAGAACAAACAAAGAGATTATTGTAGGGTACGAAACCACCTCAAAGTTATCCTTTCTGAACGATCTATTCAAGAGTCCATAGTAAAATAACATGAAGCTATTCTCTCTGTTCGATCTATCCTAGAGTTCGTACTAGAATAACACCTTAAGACACAAATCAACCAAAACCCTAACGTCACCTAGATTCTCCAATGTCACCTCAAGTATCCGTGGGTATGATTATACGATATGCATTACACAATCTCAGATTCATCTATTCAACCAACACAAAGAACTTCAAAGAGTGCCCCAAAGTTTCTACCGGAGAGTCAAGACGAAAACGTGTGCCAACCCCTTTGCATAAGTTCACTCACTGAACTCGCAAGTTGATCACCTAAACATACATCAAGTGTATCACGTGAATATCCCATTGTCACCACAAATAAGCACATGCAAGACATATATCAAGTGTTCTCAAATCCTTAAAGACTCAATCCGACAAGATAACTTCAAAGGGAAAACTCAATCCATTACAAGAGAGTAGAGGGGGAGAAACATCATAAATCTAACTATAATAGCAAAGCTCGTGGTACATCAAGATCCTGCCATATCAAGAACACGAGAGAGAGAGAGAGAGAGAGAGAGAGATCAAACACATAGCTACTGGTACATACTCTCAGCCCCGAGGGTGAACTACTTCATCCTCATCATGGAGAGCACCGGGATGATGAACATGGCCACCGGTGATGGATCCCCCCCTCCGGTAGGGTGCCGGAACAGGGCCCCGATTGGTTTTCGGTGGCTACAGAGGCTTGCGGCGGCAGAACTCCTGATCTAGGTTTCTTTCTGGGGGTTTCTGTATTTATAGGAATTTTTGGCGTCGGTCTCACGTCGGGGGGGGGGGGGGGGGGGTCTCCGGGTCATCCAAGAGGCAGGGGGTGGGCCCAGGGGGTAGTGCGCGCCCTCCACCCTCGTGGATGGCTCGGGATTCTTCTGGCCCAGCTCTTTTACTTCGGGGCTTCTTTTGGTCCATAAAAAATGATCAAAAATGGCACGTCAATTGGACTCCGTTTGGTATTCCTTTTTTGTAAAACTCAAAAACAAGGAAAAAACAGAAACTGGCACTGGGCTCTAGGTTAATAGGTTAGTCCCAAAAATCATATAAAATAGCATATAAATGCATATAAAACATCCAAGATGGATAATATAATAGCATGGAACAATCAAAAATTATAGATACGTTGGAGACATATCAAGCATCCCCAAGTTTAATTCCCGCTCGTCCTCGAGTAGGTAAATGATAAAAACATAATTTTTGATGTGAATGCTACCTAACATATTTATAAATGTAATCTCTCTTTATTGTGGCAAGAATATTCAGATCCAAAAGATGCAAAACAAAAGTTTAATATTGACATAAAAACAATAATACTTCAAGCATACTAACAAAGCAATTATGTCTTCTCAAAATAACACGGCCAAAGAAAGTTCATCCCTACAAAATCATATAGTTTGGCTGTGCTCGATCTTCGTCACACTAAATATTCAAATCATGCACAACCCCGGTTTCAGCCAAGCAATTGTTTCATACTTTAGTATTCTCAAACTTTTACAAATTTCACGCAATACATGAGTGTGAGCCACGGACATAGCACTATAGGTCGAATAGAATGGTGGTTGTGGAGAAGACAAAAAGAGGAGAGAGTCTCACATCAACTAGGCGTATCAATGTGCTATAGAGATGCCAATCAATAGATATCAATGTGAGTGAGTAGGGATTGCCATGCAACGGATGCACTAGAGCTATAAGTGTATGAAAGCTAAAAAAGAAACTAAGTGGGTGTGCATCCAACTTGCTTGCTCATGAAGACCTAGGGCATTTGAGGAAGACCATCGTTGGAATATACAAGCCAAGTTCTATAATGAAAAATTCCCACTAGTATATGAAAGTGACAACATAGGAGACTCTCTATCATTAAGATCATGGTGCTACTTTGAAGCACAAGTGTGGTAAAAGGATAGTAGCATTGTCCCTTCTCTCTTTTTCTCTCATTTTTTTTTCTGATTGGCTTCTTTGGCCTCCATTTTTTTGATTGGCTTCTTTGGCCTTGTTTTTATTTCCTCACACGAGACAATGCTCTAATAATGATAATCAGCACACTTCTATTTATTTACACCTCAAAAATTACAACTTGATACTTAGAACAAAATATGACTCTATATGTATGCCTCCGGTGGTGTACCGGGATGTGCATGAATCAGGAGTGACATGCATGAAAAAATTATGAATGGTGGCTTTGCCATAAATACGATGTCAACTACATGATCATGCAAGGCAATATGACAATGATGGAGCGTGTCATAATAAACGGAACGATGGAAAGTTGGATGGCAATATATCTCGGAATGGCTATGGAAATGCTATAATAGGTTGGTAGGTGGCTGTTTTGAGGAAGTTAAATGGTGGGTTTATGGTACCGGCGAAAGTTGCGCGGTACTAGAGAGGCTAGCAACGGTGGAAGGGTGAGAGTGTGTATAATCCATGGACTCAACATTATTCATAAAGAACTCACATACTTATTGCAAAAATCTACAAGTCATCAAAACCAAGCACTACGCGCATGCTCCTAGGGGAAGGGTTGGTAGGAGTTAACCATCGCGCGATCCCAACCTCCACGCATAAGGAGGACAATCAAAGAGATACCTCATGCTTCAAATTTGTTACACAATGGTTACCATACGTGCATGCTACGGGACTCACAGACCTCAACACAAGTATTTCTCAAATTCACAATTACACCACTAGCATGACTCTAATATCACCATCTTCATATCTCAAAACAATTATAAAGAATCAAACTTCTCATAGTATTCAATGCACTTTATATGAAAGTTTTTATTATATCCCTTTTGGATACCCATCATATTAGGACTAAATTTATAACCAAAGCAAATTACCATGCTGTTTAGAGACTCTCAAAATAATATAAGTGAAGCATGAGAGTTCATCTATTTCTTCAAAATAAAACCACCACCGTGCTCTAGAAAGATATAAGTGAAGCACAAGAGCAAATGACAAACTACTCCGAAAGATATAAGTGAATATCAACGAGTCAAATGATTATGTGACTATGTGAAGACTCTCTAACATTTAAGAATTTCAGATCTTGGGACATTATTCAAACAGCAAGCAAAACAAAATAAAATGACATGACGCTCCAAGCAAAACACATATCATGTGGTGAATAAAAATATAGATTCAAGTAAAGTTACCGATAAACGAAGACGAAAGAGGGGATGCCATCCGGGGCATACCCAAGCTTAGGATCTTGGTTGTCCTTGAATATTACCTTGGGGTGCCTTGGGCATCCCCAAGCTTAGGCTCTTGCCACTCCTTATTCCATAGTCCATCGAATCTTTACCCAAAACTTGAAAACTTCACAACACAAAACTCAACAAAAAACTCGTAAGCTCCGTTTGTATAAAAAAATAAATCGCCACTTTTGGTACTGTTGTGAACTCATTCTAAATTCATATTGGTGTAATATCTAATGTATCCCAACTTCTCTATGGTTCATACCCTCCGATACTACTTACAGATTCATCAAAATAAGCAAACAACACATAGAAAACAGAATCTGTCAAAAACAGAACAGTTTGTAGTAATCTGTAACTCTCGAATACTTCTGTAACTCCAAAAATCCTGAGAAATTAGGAAGTCCTAAGCAATTTGTCTATTAATCTTCTGCAACAATAATCAACTGAAAATCACGTTCCTGTGATTTACGAAAATTATTTTCGTGCGCACAAAAGTTTTTGTTTTTCAGTAAGATCAAATTAACTATCACCGTAGGCTATCCTAAAGGTATTACTTGGCACAAACACTAATTAAAACAGAAAACCACATCTAACCAGAGGCTAGATGAATTATTTATTACTAAATAGGAGCAAAAAGCAAACAACAAAAATAAAATTGGGTTGCCTCCCAACAAGCACTATCGTTTAACGCCCCTAGCTAGGCATAATGATTTCAATGATGCTCACATAAAAGATAAGAATTAAAACATAACGGGAGCATCATGAAGAATATGACTAGACATTTAAGTCTAACCCACTTCCTATGCATAGGGATTTTTCGAACAAACAATTTATGGGAACAAGAATCAACTAGCATAGGAAGGAAAAGCAAGCATAACTTCAAGATTTTCAACACATAGAGAGAAAACTTGATATTACTAGTCGTCAACCCGTGCATTCGCACGGGCTAGTTTTCTTATTGTAAGATATGAATATTTCACATTATTAAATACTTGTAACTTTGGTGTCTAGTTTAGTGTTTAAGACACGCGGGACTAATTTTAGTTTCTGATTCTTCGTTTCCAAGGGTAGAAATCACCTCTTCTTGGATCGTCATCAGTTAGTACTTCATTCATTCTGTTGTCATCCATGGATGTTTTATAATTGGATGTTCCATAATTAACCATGTATTTTGAAATTTATATTCTCCATTGTCTAGTGACAATATTTTGACACATATGGATGTGCAACAACTAAATAAATCAATTATATGCAGCCTTTTTTTAGAAGCTCACTAATACCTCGCAACATCTAAGTCGAAGTGCTCGCTAAGACAATGCTCTTGAAATCTCTAGTAGTTGAGTAATGACAAAATGAAGGGAAATAAAGAACTAATAACTTTTAAGCTCATTCTTAGATACAGATGATGAATAAAACCAAGGATCATGCAAACCTAATTAGATATATATGGGCAACAGCAATCAAATGCTATAGAGAGCATCGATGAACGTATTCGACGAACCCAAACAACATAATTAGTTGGTACAGATAAGGTTTGAAAAATATCTGAACACATACATATAACATAAAACTAAGGAAGCAACAATCGTGTCAACATCTATTGTATGTGGTCCAAAGATATCTAAAGCTCCCATAATCAAATCCCATGCAGCAAAGCCAAATCATGTATGTCGTTTTCTTATACAATGCATCACATCAGGCTGCCCATACAAAAATTGCAGGAAGAGAAAAGGAAGTAGAGAAGATGCAGGGAACTCGCAGATTTTCCTTTCAAGTTCCTCTTCTGTGCTTTGATCTCATGTGTTTCTTTTATTGTGGGGATACGTCAATATCAAGCAGTCATGTTTTTACTCATTGAATGGAGAAGGCAGGATCGCAGTCAGCGGCATTGGCTGGGAGGCTATGAGCACTTTGTAAGATCGGCGTGTCCGGCGGCAAGACTATCGTCGAAGCGGAGTAGGCGGCGGCTGGGCAGTGCTGCAGTTGATATGTATGCACACATTTCCTGGTTGGAGACGAAGCAAACAGGGGCGGCTGCCCTCGGCGTAGCGCACAATCTGGACGATGCGGAGAGATCTGGACTTCCGTTTTGTGTTTTTGCGTGCACGGAGATGTATACATCGTTTTTTTAGGAAGCCTACTGCCTTGCGCTTTTTTGGAGATAAGCAAGGCATGCTAGCTTTAAAGAAAAGAGATAATTAAGGATTGTTTTCTGTTCTGTTTTTTGCATTCACGCAGATGTAACCAATGTGGAAAAGAATTTGTCTATTGTACGATCACAAATCTCGTTTTGAAGGGGAAAATCTGGAACGTTCTCAAATTAAAAATAACTTGCAGAATGTTTTTGGCGCATCGTTTTGTTTAAATTTGAGATATAATTACTTGGGCCCATCAAATGAATGGTTATATATTTACGTTTTTCTCTGATTAACACATGATGAGCCGTGCATGACTTTACATGGGATGAAGCGTACATGATATGGACTCTTTATTTCTAATCAAAACCGTTATAAATCGATCCCACTAAATGAATGGTTTATATTTTTTAGTTTTTTTCTATGGGCTAATCTAGCCCGTAATAACTTAAATTGAATAAATCTTTGCTACGATTATTAGTATTACATTATTACTTGATCAAACTGTCTGGACACAGTCATCACCTAATTCATCTTCAAGTCAGCCATTGTTGATGTTTGTGCTATATGCGACAGAACTATTATAACTAAACGGAAAGGTGTGGTGGCACCCGGGGGTCCCGACACCCCATTATCTGATCATTCACCTTTGCTAGAGATTCGTGCCATGTTTTGCCGAACATCAGAGGATTAGCAGCTGCAGCTGGCTTATCCAGGCAATTCGTCGGTGCTAATGGCGGTGCCTCTAGGGACAGCTAGGGCATAGAAGTAGGTCTGACCGGACACATGCGGCTGTACTGTTGAAATATCAGACATGGACAGAGTCGATAGGTCATGTCGCTGTGGTCACATGGCCACTGTTTTCTCTTCGCCATGCAGCGACTGCCTGTTTGGGACGCGTCCTCCTGTAGCAGCTGGGTTTGTCAGGGCACTGTGTGCATGTGAATAGTTGATGTCAGGAATATCTAAGCAGCAGCATACTTTTAACAGAGATAATTTTATCAGTTTGTGTTACCTGTAGTTGACCGTAACTAATAGGTCAAAAATGCTACTAGTAAGATGCTTCACACGGCGTAGACTTATGACAAATAGTTACTTGCAGTAGACTTATGCTCCACACAGGTTTGAATCCCAAACGTCGAAAGTGGTCGACCAGGCTAGTAGAACGACAGAACACTTTTTGCATGTGAAGAGAAACTTTTATGCTAAACAATATGTATCCCGCACACAGGTGCACATGGCTGAAAGTGTATGTACGACGTCCTATCAGAGATGCTCCTATTACTGTACACCTAGGCCTGCAAATCAAAACAGGATGGCAGACCAGGGTACGAATCGCGAGGCAAGACAAGTACAACGGACGGACAGGATAGTGGGGTGTCCCGACCCCCGGGTGCAGAAAAGCCAATCTCATAACTAAATTGTTACAGGCATGCATTGTTTAAGAAAAAAACTGTTAGGAGTAAGCCAGGCAACGGTGGTGATCAGCCTGCGCGTCCGGACGTTGGTGCGTGCCCTCATCCGTGACCGTGGCGAGTGTAGTCTCCGAGCCGGCGGAGTCTCCATGCGGCAGTTCCTGCATGCGTGGTGCGTGGGCGCTGCGTCTCCTGCAGCCTACAAAGCCGGTCATGTCCAGGTTGTTAGTAGCGTGCATGTAGCTAGGTAGTTAGTGCATGGGTTTGTGGCCGATCTGGGCGGCTGGGCCGTGCGTGTCTCTGTGTATAAAAGTGGCCGTGGTGCTGCTTTGTAGAGGAGCCAGAGATGATGTAGCCTCTGAGAGTGTATGTGTGCTCACCGTGTGGTAGTGTCAAGTTCGTGCTCGGCGGAAAAAGAACGCCATTGTTGCGGCGGGCGTATGTGCGCCAGCGAACTACCGTGTCCCTGTGTTTCTTCCCTTCCTTCTTTCCTTCTGTCGTTCGAGCACAGCAATAGTGAGAGAGAGAGCTAGGGCAGGAGCTGCGGCAACAACAAAAAGCAAAGGTTGTCAAGTAAGGACATGCATGATGCGGAATTCATGAGATCCGAAAGAAAACCAAGAACGCTCTCGCCGGTGAGTCTTGATTTCACAACATTGATCATGATCAAGAACAAGTAAATGTTATATAGGAGAGGCAGATAGAACTTCCTTATATGCATGCAGTACGTGATGATATGTTGTATTAGTGGCATGCGTGGGGGCTGCTTGAGTCCGTTGAGCCGTGCGGGTGGCGATCGCCGAGAGGTGGAGGGCGCCACTGTTGACGGCCGATTGACGACGTAGTCGTCGAGATGAATGGCGACTTCGGCCCTTGGATCACCTCGGACTGGCCATGAATATGATGCAACACTCGTAAAACCCTGCCATGACGGTGCCCTCCTTTCTTGTCAAGCAGTCTATAGCAGCCTCCTGCCACATCTGCCATTACTGAAACATGCGGCGAGGCCGAAAGGGTTTCTTGTGATCCATAACGACATGAAACAATTTGTTACATTCTGTCAAAAAAAAAACAATTTGTTACATGGTCACGTAAAGACATGAACCTGTAAAAAAAACAATTTGTTACATGGTCACGTAAAGACAAGAACCAATTTGTAGCATGGTCACGTAGAAAGAAAGATTGTAACGTGGCCTTGTTATTGAACTTTGTAACGTGATTTTTGTTTCATTCTTTTACGAAGGTTAATCTACACCGTAATAATTCGGTCACACCGCAGTTGAATGGCTCCTAATTTTGAATTAATGTGGTAATTACTTGGGAGTCTGTAATTAGTATAAGTATAGATAGATATAGATATAGATTGCAATTCCTACAAGCATATGTTCCTCCCTCATAGTAATTTTCAGTAGCATCATGAATGAATTCAACAATATAACTATCACATAAAGCACTCTTTTCATGATGCATAAGCATAGAATTTTTTTACTCTCCACATAAGAAAATTTCTTCTCATGAATAGTAGTGGGAGCAAACTCAACGAAATAACTATCATGTGATACTTTATTCACATAATCAATATGAGCATTAAAATCATGATGACAAGTTTCATGGATATCATTACTCTTTATAGCATAAATTTCATCACAATAATCATCATAGAGAGGAGGCATGCTATCATCATAATATATTTTCTCATCAAAACTTAGGGTACTAAAAATATCATCTTCATCAAACATAGCATCCACAAGCTTGTAGCTTTGCATATCATTAGCATCATGGATATTCAAATAATTCATACTAACAACATTGCAATGATGCTCATCATTCAAAGATTTAGTGCAAAACATTTTAATGCATTCTTCTTCTAACATTTTGGCACAATTATCGGAATCCTTATTTTCACGAAAGATATTAAAAAGATGAAGCATATGAGGCACCCTCAATTCCATTTTTTTGTAGTTTTCTTTTATAAACTAAGCTAGTGATAAAACAAGAAACTAAAAGATTCGATTGCAAGATCTAAAGATATACTTTCAAGCACTAACCTCTCCGGAAACGACGCCAGAAAGAGCTTAGTTGACGGGGTGTTAGTGCCGCTTACCGAGCCACCCCTGCAACGGCGCCAGAAAAGAACTTGATGTCTACTACACAACCTTCTTCTTGTAGACGTTGTTGGGCGTCCAAGTGCAGTGGTTTGTAGGACACTAGCAAATTACCCTCAAGTGGATGACCTAAGGTTTATTAATCCGTGGGAGGCGTAGGATGAAGATGGTCTCTCTCAAACAACCCTGCAACCAAATAACAAAGAGTCTCATGTGTTCCCAACACACACAATACAATGGTAAATTGTATAGGTAAACTAGTTCGGCGAAGAGATGGTGATACAAGTGCAATATGGATGGTAGATATAGGTTTTTGTAATCTGAAAATATAAAAACAGCAAGGTAACAAGTAATAAAAGTGAGCGTAAACGGTATTGCAATGCTAGGAAACAAGGACTAGGGTTCATACTTTCAGTAGTGCAAGTTCTCTCAACAATAATAACATAATTGGATCATATAACCGTCCCTCAAGATGCAACAAAGAGTCACTCCAAAGTCACTAATAGCGGAGAACAAACGAAGAGATTATTGTAGAGTACGAAACCACCTCAAAGTTATCCTTTCTGGTCGATCTATTCAAGAGTCCGTAGTAAAATAACACAAAGCTATTCTTTCCGTTCGATCTATCCTAGAGTTCGTACTAGAATAACACCTTAAGACACAAATCAACCAAAACCCTAATGTCACCTAGATATTCCAATGTCACCTCAAGTATCTGTGGGTATGATTATACTATATGCATCACACAATCTCAGATTCATCTATTCAACCAACACAAAGAACTTCAAAGAGTGCCCCAAAGTTTCTACCGGAGAGTCAAGACGAAAATGTGTGCCAACCCCTATGCATAAGTTCACAAGGTCACTGAACCCGCAAGTTGATCACCAAAACATACATCAAGTGAATCACGTGAATATCCCATTGTCGCCACAGATAAGCACATGCAAGACATACATCAAGTGTTCTCAAATCCTTAAAGACTCAATCCGATAAGATAACTTCAAAGGGAAAACTCAATACATTACAAGAGAGTAGAGGGGGAGAAACATCATAAGAACTATAATAGCAAAGCTCGCGGTACGTCAAGATCGTGCCATATCAAGAACACGAGAGAGAGAGAGATCAAACACATAGCTACTGGTACATACCCTCAGCCCCGAGGGTGAACTACTCCCTCCTCGTCATGGAGAGCGCCGGGATGATGAAGATGGCCACCGGTGATGGATCCCCCCCTCCGGCAGGGTGCCGGAACAGGGTCCCGGTTGGTTTTCGGTGGCTATAGAGGCTTGCGGCGGTGGAACTCCCGATCTAGGTTTCATTCTGGGGGTTTCTGTATTTATAGGAATTTTGGCGTCGGTCTCACGTCAGGGGGTCTCCGAGTCATCCACGTGGCAGGGGGGTAGGGCGCGCCCTCCACCCTCGTGGATGGGTCGGGACTCTTCTGGCCCAACTCTTTTACTTTGGGGGCTTCATTCGGTCAATTAAAAATCATGAAAAATTGGCATGTCAATTGGACTCCGTTTGGTATTCCTTTGCTGTAAAACTCACAAACAAGGAAAAAACAGAAACTGGCACTGGGCAATAGGTTAATAGGTTAGTCCCAAAAATCATATAAAATAGCATATAAATGCATATAAAACATCCAAGATGGATAATATAATAGCATGGAACAATAAAAAATTATAAATACGTTGGAGACGTATCACATCTCACACGGTTGGTGATAATAAACTGTGTGGGATCTACTTGATTTTTCTTCTTGACTTGAATTACATAATGGGGTCACAGCGGCAATGGATGGTGTTTAAATTGCTAGACCTTTTATCTGCAGTGAACATGCAACTATATGTGTGTCGTAAAAGAATTGGAATTATTCAGGGTTCGTTTGAACATTTTATACATTAAATTTGTTTTCTAGCCATTTCAGGTGCACAGTTCAAAATTAAACTACATGCACATGCTATGGTGCACTAACATGGGTTGTAAAATCATATATGTGTCCATGGGTTTATGCTTATGTCCCATGCAAGAAATGGGGATGAAATTCGAACACCACGGCAACGTGGCTCTCCGGCAAACGTCGACGTACTTGCTTTTGTAATTCTAGTAAATCCAAAATTCGTCCGAAATTCATGAAACTTGGCATGCTATCATGGAGCGGCATCAACATGCCGTGTTAAATTTTTTGTCCCATTTGGGGCAGGTTTGGGTATAAGCTTCTCATAAACCAGAGCTTCTCACAACAAGTGTGATGGTTTCGGTAGGGAACGTTTCACCTTTCTAGACGAAACGATATCCGTTGCCTCTTCTCGATTTCAAATTTTTTCCTAGTGTCAACATAGAACAACAGGAGTGTTCTGTGAATTTTTGGGATTTTTCGGGGTTCGCTTGGACATTTTTATATATTAACCGTGTTTTCTATGCATTCATGTGCATAATTTGAATTTGAACTACATACACATGCTCTAATGCTTATAAATTAGTTGAAAATTCAAATCTGTGTCTTTGGTTGCATGCTTAGGTCCCATGCAAGCAATGTGAATGAATGTCAAACACCCTGCCACAGTCACTCGGCCGCAAACATTGAGATACCTGGTTTTTAAATTCTAGTAAATCCAAAGCTTGTCTAAAATTCATGAAAATTGGCATGCTGTCATGGAGCGGCATCAACATGCTGTGGTAAGTTTTTTGTCCCATTTGGGGCAGGTTTGGGTATATGCTTCTCACAAACCAGAGCCTCTCACAAAGCAGAGCTTCTCACAACAAGCATGATGGTTTCAGTAGGAAACGTCCCACCTTTGGGGACGAAACGATATCCATTGCCTCTTATTGCTTTCAAAAAATTTCTCGTGTCAACATAGAACAACAGGAGTGTTGTGTCAATTGTTGTGATTTTTCGGGAATCGTTTGGACATTTTTATGCATTTACTGAGTTTTCAATGCATTTATGTGCATAATTCAAATTTAAACTACATGCACATGCTCTAGTGCATATAAATTGGTTGAAAAATCAAATCTGTGTCCTTGGGTGCATGCTTAGGTCCATGCAAGAAATGGGAATGAATTTTAAACACCAGGGCACCGTTGATTGCCGGCAAAACTTTGAGATACTTTATTTTTAAATTCTAGTAAATCCAAAGCTCGTCCGAAATTCATGAAACTTCGCATGCTGTCATGGAGCGGCATCAACATGCCGTGGTAAATTTTTTGTCCCATTTGGGGCAGGTTTGGGGATATGCTTCTCACTAACCAGAGCTTCTCACTACAAGCCTGATGGTTTCGGTAGGGAACGTTTCACTTTTCTGGACGAAACAATATTCATTGCCTCTTCTCGATTTCAAATTTTTTCCTAGTGTCAACATTGAACAACAGGAGTGTTGTGTCAATTTTTGGGATTTTTGGGGTTCGTTTGGACAATTTTATGCATTAATTGAGTTTTCAATGCATTTATGTGCATAATTCAAATTTGAACTACATGCACATGCTCTAATGCATATAAATTGGTTGAAATTCAAATATGTGTCCTTGGTTGCATGCTTAGGTCTCATGCAAGAAATGGGACTGAATGTCAAACACCCTGCCACCGTCTCTCGACCGCAAATATTGAGATACCTTGTTTTTAAACACTAGTAAATCCAAAACTCGTCTGAAATTCATGAAACTTGAAATGCTATCATGGAGCGGCATCAACATACCGTGGTAATTGTTTTGTCCCATTTGGGGTAGGTTTGGGTATATGCTTCTCACAAACCAGAGCTTCTCACAAGAAGCATGATGGTTTCTGTAGGGAACGTCCCACCTTTGGGGACGAAACGATATCCATTGCCTCATTGCTTTCAAAAAAATTCTAGTGTCAAAATGGAACAACATGAGTGTTGTGCTATTTTTTGTGATTTTTGGGGTTCGTTTGGACATTTTTATGCATTAACTAAATTTTCAATGCTTTCATGTGCATAATTCAAATTTGAACTACATGCACATGCTCTAATGCATATAAATTTGTTGAAAATTCAAATATGTGTTCTTGGTTGCATGCTTAGGTCCCATGCAAGAAATGGGAATGAATGTCAAACACCCTGCCACCATCACTCGGCCGCAAACATTCAGATACCTGGTTTTTTAAATTCAAGTAAATCCAAAACTCGTCTGAAATTCATGAAACTTGGCATGCTATCATGGAGCGGCATGAACATGCCGTGGTAAATTTTTTGTCCTATTTGGGGCAGGTTTGGGTATATGCTTCTCACAAACCAGAGCTTCTCACAACAAACTTGATGGTTTCGGTAGGGAACGTCCCACCTTTGGGGACGAAACAATATCCATTGCCTCTTATTGCTTTCAAATTTTTTCTCATGTCAACATAGAACAACAGGAGTGTTGTGTCAATTGTTGTGATTTTTCGGGGTTCGTTTGGACATTTTTATACATTAACTGAGTTTTCAATGCATTTATGTGCATAATTCAAATTTGAACTACATGCACATGCTCCAGTGCATATAAATTGGTTGAAAAATCAAATATGTGTCCTTGGGTGCATGCTTAGGTTCCATACAAGAAACGGGAATGAATTTCAACCACCAGGGCACCGTTGATTGCTGGCAAAATGTTGAGATACTTTATTTTTAAATTCTAGTAAATCCAAAACTCATCTGAAATTCATGAAACTTGGCATGCTATCATGGAGTGGCACCCTACATGCTGTGGTATTTTCGTGTCCATTTTGAGAGAAGGCGTACTCGAATAACAGCCAACAAAGGCATTTTGAAAAAATAGCTGCCACTTTAATATCTCAAACGTTTGTATAATTTAAACCGTGTGCGTTCTATAACCATTCTCGTGACGCCATGTGTCTTGGTTTTAATGGCTATAGGAGGTGCCGTGCGGACAGCTGCTTCACCTTGACTGAACGGGAGGCGTGCGAGCGCAGTCCGGTGCGCAGGCTGACCGAGAGGCGTGCAAACTGTCCTCCAATGCGCAGGCTCACCGGGAAGCGTGCGAGCTGTACGTTGCGCAGGCTCACTCAGAAGCGATCCCCTTGACTTCCATGGCCGCCCGCCTTCCTCTCCTTTAATGGCGCCCAAGCCGCTGCTTAATACGGGCGACCTTACTGTTCGCCTCCCATTCCCCTCCCTCCCACAGATCTCCACCAATGCCATGGCGCAGAAGGATCATCTGCCACTAGTTTTCAAGTATGGTGAAGTCGACTCCGAGCCGGAGGAGATAGAAAATAAGGAGGAATGGGGCCTCATGGACATAGCCCAGAATGAGCTGGTCGTGGCGGTTGCTGCCCCCGCTCCCGTCCCAGCTCCCATCCCCGCGCCCGCGCCAGCGACCATCCCCGTAGCGTTGACGGGCTGGTCGCCGAGCACTATCGCAGAGCTGGAAGCCGCGGGCGTCAGCGAAGTCTCCGCGGACCCGCGCGAGCTCGTGTACATGCCAGTGCCTGTGCCCGTGCCCGCGTGTGCCCCTCCACCCACCGCGGCACCGGTCCCCATGCGTTTGGCTGCACCCACCGTGCCCGTGCCCATGCGCACGCCCCCCTCAGCGGCATGGGACGCCACCGTCGACCGCTAGCTCTCACCGCCGCCAGCTGCCATCCTCCCACGCCCCGCCCGTCGATCCCGCGACGACATGATGTTTGATTTACAAGTGAAGAACATTCTGTGCTGCATTGAAGAGTTCAATAACCGCATCCCGGAGGACGACAACGACAACGACGGCGCGGCACGCCGCCTCCGCCGCCGGCGTAAATAGTTTTTTCTTGGGTTAAATACTGTATCTCGATCATATGAATATAAATTCGCAGTATGACTGAATGAAAGATATGGTTTGAGCGAACTTGCGTTTCTCTCTCTTAATGTATAGACTTATCAAATGATTTTCTTTTGAAAAAACGTCAATGGTTTTTAAATATAAAACACTCATCGCAAATGTTTTATTTAGAACACCCGTATGCAAACCGACTGCTTTCCCAGGAAGCCAAGGGAAAATGTGCCGAGCAGGATTTTTGCGGCTCTTGAGCGCAAACGTTTTAGATAGAACACCCGTATGCAAAGTGAGAGCATGATTTGTGCAACTCTTCAACACAAACGGTTCTTTTGGATGACCCGTGTGCAACCACTTACAAACAATTTGGTAAGATTTGCATCTGTCATATTGGGTATGTTGCCATTTGTCAAACTAGAAAGATTGACATTTTTGATCTAGTAACATTGCTATTTGTCAACCTTGTAACACTGCGGTTTGTCAATATATGAAGCTAAAAATCACTAGCAGTATCTAATTTCTGCAACTAAAATTCTGTAATTAAGCATAGATTTCATTCATAGATTAAGCAGTCGTTCTTAATTTATACTCCCTCCATTTTTGTATACAAGGCCACAAACGCATATTACAGGTACCAAGGTAGGAACTAATGGCCACTTAAGCCAATGTTGCAAACTAGTCTTTTCTCCTCGCTTGATGTGTTAGTTAATGTGTATTTTTCTCTCCAACAAACAACAAGAGAACTCTCTCACTCTGATACGTCTCCGTCGTATCTACTTTTTCAAACACTTTTGCCCTTATTTTGGACTCTAACTTGCATGATTTGAATGGAACTAACCCGGACTGACGCTGTTTTCAGCAGACTTTCCATGGTGTTATTTACGTGCAGAAACAAAAGTTCTCGGAATGACCTGAAACTCCACGGAACGTCTATTTGGAAATAATAAAAAATCCTTGCAAAAGATGAAGACCAGGGGGCCCACACCCTGTCCACGAGGGTGGGGGCGCGCCCTCCCCCTAGGGGCGCCCCCTACCTCGTGGGCCCCCTGGAGCTCCTCCGACCTCAACTCCAACTCTATATATTTGCTTTCGGGGAGAAAAAAACAGAGAGAAGGATTCATCGCGTTTTACGATACGGAGCCGCCGCCAAGCCCTAAAACCTCTCGGGAGGGCTGATCTGGAGTCCGTTCGGGGCTCCGGAGAGGGGGATTCGTCGCCATCGTCATCATCAACCATCCTCCATCACCAATTTCATGATGCTCACCGCCGTGCGTGAGTAATTCCATCGTAGGCTTGCTGGACGGTGATGGGTTGGATGAGATCTATCATGTAATCGAGTTAGTTTTGTTAGGGTTTGATCCCTAGTATCCACTATGTTCTGAGATTGATGTTGCTATGACTTTGCTATGCTTAATGCTTGTCACTAGGGCCCGAGTGCCATGATTTCAGATCTGAACCTATTATGTTTTCATGAATATATGTGAGTTCTTGATCCTATCTTGCAAGTCTATAGTCACCTACTATGTGTTATGATCCGGCAACCCCGAAGTGACAATAATCGGGACCACTCCCGGTGATGACCATAGTTTGAGGAGTTCATGTATTCACTATGTGCTAATGCTTTGTTCCGGTACTCTATTAAAAGGAGGCCTTAATATCCCTTAGTTTCCGCTAGGACCCCACTGCCACGGGAGGGTAGGACAAAAGATGTCATGCAAGTTCTTTTCCATAAGCACGTATGACTATATTCGGAATACATGCCTACATTACATTGATGAATTGGAGCTAGTTCTGTGTCACCCTATGTTATGACTGTTACATGATGAACCGCATCCGGCATAATTCTCCATCACTGATCCAATGCCTACGAGCTTTTCACATATTGTTCTTCGCTTATTTACTTTTCCGTTGCTACTGTTACAATCACTACAAAACACCAAAAATATTACTTTTGCTACCGTTACTTTTGTTACCGTTACCACTACTATCATATTACTTTGCTACTAAATACTTTGCTGCAGATACTAAGTTATCCAGGTGTGGTTGAATTGACAACTCAACTGCTAATACTTGAGAATATTCTTTGGCTCCCCTTGTGTCGAATCAATAAATTTGGGTTGAATACTCTACCCTCGAAAACTGTTGCGATCCCCTATACTTGTGGGTTATCAAGACTATTTTCTGGCGCCGTTGCCGGGGAGCATAGCTCTATTCTTTGAGTCACTTGGGATTTATATCTGCTGGTCACTATGAAGAACTTGAAAGACGCTAAGACAACAATTTATCCCTCAACTACGAGGGGAGGTAAGGAACTGCCATCTAGCTCTGCACTTGATTCACCTTCTGTTTTGAGTAAGCTTGCGACACCTAAACCTGCTTCTGCTATTCGTTCTGATATGTCGCATGTTATTGATGATGCCACTTCTGCTATGCATGATACTTATGATGAAACTACTTCTATGCTTGATACTACTGTGCCCCTTAGTGAATTTCTTGATGAACAAATTGCTAGGGCTAGAGAGAAAGAAATTATTGAAACTGATTATATTGATGAAAGTGATGATGAAGACTTGCCTGTTATTCCTGAGGGTTATGTTTTTGATAAAGAAGCTTCTTTAGCTATTTTAGCTTGCAAAGATAGATATGAACTCAAGAGGTTATTAGCTAAATGGAAGCAGCAATCTCTTAATGATAGAATGAGACCTGACCCTGCTTTTGCTACTTCACCTATCTGTGTTACCGATAAGGATTATGAATTCTCTGTTGATCCTGATATAATTACTTTGGTTGAATCTGATCCTTTTCATGGCTATGAATCTGAAACTGTTGTGGCACATCTTACTAAATTAAATGATATAGCCACCCTGTTCACTAATGATGAGAGATCTCGCTACTTTTATATCCTTAAAATATTTCCGTTCTCATTAAAGGGTGATGCTAAGATATGGTTTAATTCTCTTGATCCTGGTTGTGTGCGTAGTCCCCAGGATATGATTTATTACTTCTCTGCTAAATATTTCCCTGCTCATAAGAAACAAGCTGCTTTAAGGGAAATATACAATTTGTGCAAATTGAAGAAGAGAGTCTCCCACAAGCTTGGGGGAGGCTTCTCAAGTTACTTAATGCTTTGCCTGATCATCCTCTCAAGAAAAATGAAATACTTGATATCTTTTATAATGGACTAACCGATGCTTCCAGAGATTACCTGGATAGTTGTGCTGGTTCTGTTTTCAGGGAAAGAACACCGGATGAAGCTGAAATTCTATTGAATAATATGTTGACAAATGAAAATAATTGGACACTTCCTAAGCCAGCTCCTGAGCCAATTCCTGAGCCTATTCCTAAACCAACTCCGAAGAAGAGAGGTGTTCTATTTCTCAGTCCTGAAGATATGCAAGAGGCAAAGAAATCTATGAAAGAAAAAGGTATTAAAGCTGAAGATGTTAAGAATTTACCTCCTATTGAAGAAATACATGGTCTTAATTTACCGCCTGTTGAAGAAACATATGATCTTAATCCATTACCTATTGAAGAACCTCATGGTCTTGATAACCCGACACAGGTAGTAAAGGTAAATTCTCTCTATAGATATGATAAAGCTGAAATCCCTCCTACTAAAATTGCTAGCCAATGCTTGGATGAGTTTGATAATTTATGGTTAAGCAAGAAGATTTCAATGCTTATTTTGGTAGACAATTAAAACAAAATGCTTATATGATTGAACACTTGGGTGATTATATGGCTAATGTTAGAGGTGAACTTAAACTCATTAGTAAACATGCTTCTATGGTTACCACTCAAGTAGAACAAGTACTTAAAGCTCAAAATGATTTGCTCAATGAAATGAATAGTAAGAAAAATGATTATGCTGTTAGAGTGGCTACTAGAACTAGTAAAATGACTCACGAACCTTTGTATCCTGTAGGACACCCTAAGAGAATTGAACAAGATTCTCAGAGAAATAATATAGATGCACCTAGTCCTTCTAAAAAGATGAAAAAGAAAAATGATAGGACTTTGCATGCTTCTAGTGAACCCATTGCTGAACCACCTGAGAATCCAAATGATATCTCTATTTCTGATGCTGAAACACAATCTGGTAATGAACATGAACCTAGTGAAAATGTTAATGATGATGTTCATGATGATGCTCAACCTAGTAATGACAATGATGTAGAAATTGAACCTGTTGTTGATCTTGATAACCCACAATCACAACGTTATGATACTAGAGACTTTGTTGCTAGGAAACATGGTAAAGAAAGAGAACCATGGGTTCAGAAACCCATGCCTTTTCCTCCCAAACCATCCAAGAAAAAGGATGATGAGGATTTTGAGCGCTTTGCTGAAATGATTAGACCTATCTTTTTGCGTATGCGATTAACTGATATGCTCAAAATGAATCCTTATGCTAAGTATATGAAAGATATTGTTACAAATAAAAGAAAGATACCGGAAGCTGAAATTTCCACCATGCTTGCTAATTATACTTTTAAGGGTGGAATACCAAAGAAACTTGGAGATCTAGGAGTACCCACTATACCATGCTCCATTAAAAGAAACTATGTTAAAACTGCTTTATGTGATCTTGGAGCCGGTGTTAGTGTTATGCCTCTCTCTTTATATCGTAGACTTGATTTGAATAAGTTGACACCTACTGAAATATCTTTGCAAATGGCTGATAAATCAACTGCTATACCTGTCGGTATTTGTGAGGATGTGCCTGTTGTGGTTGCAAACGTTACTATTTTAACGGACTTTGTTATTCTTGATATTCCCGAGGACGATAGTATGTCTATTATTCTTGGAAGACCTTTTTTGAATACTGCAGGGGCTGTTATTGATTGCAACAAAGGCAATGTCACTTTTCATGTTAATGGTAATGAGCATACGGTACACTTTCCGAGGAAACAACCTCAAGTTCATAGTATCAACTCTATTGGAAAAATTCCATCGATTATATTTGGAGGTTTTGAATTTCCTCTTCCTACTGTCAAGAAGAAATATGATATTCTTATTATTGGGGATGTGCATATCCCCGTTGAGGTAACATAGTGTTATTCGAAATTTCTCCGGTTCCATGTTATTCGGAATGAGTTTGTTAACAAGACTTGATCAACCTTGTTAGTGGATTCCTTTTGATGAGCATGAGATGGATGAAACTAGAAGGCACAACCTTCTGTACCCTCTTTCTACTTTCTGTTATTTAGTTGAAATAAAGTAAAAATAGTATTTTTCTGTCTGTTTTCTGATTTATCTGTGCAATATAAAAATACCCCGAAAATAAAAGTTCTCCAAATGCCCTGAAAATGGAATATGATTTTTTCTGGAATATTTGAGAATATCTGGCACTGAGAACACAGCAGGAGGGGCAAGCACCTGGCCACGAGGGTGGAGGGCGCGCCTACCCCTGGGCCCCCCTCGTGGGCCCATGGTGGCCCTCCTCCACTTATTCCTGCACCCATACACTCCTTCTTCCTCCCACAAACACCAATATCCAGCTCAAGCACGAGTTCTAGCTCATTTTGCTGCGATTTTCGATCTCCTTGCTCAAAGCACCTCTCACAAAACTGCTTGGGGAGATTGTTCCTTGGTATGTGACTCCTCCATTGGTCCAATTAGTTTTTGTTCTAGTGCTTTATTCATTGCAAATTTGTGCTGCCTAGGTGACCATGTTCTTGAGCTTGCATGTCAAATTTATATGGTTCCAAGTAGTTCTAATGCATGATATAGTCTCTAGGCACTTGTAGGAGTAGTTGCTATCAATTTTATTGAGGTTGGTTCACTTTTTTTTTGAAGTTACTAAAAATTTCAGAAATTTTTCAGAGGAAGAAATATGCTTAGGAAAATGTTCCAAGGTGGTTCTTCAAGAAAGCAAGGACCCAGGCTTGCAATGCGTGATGCTGACGAGGATCCACCAAGGCACGCTCCAGTGCGGCCTTGTGAATGGCCTTCAGAAAAATTTATGGATCAAGCGGGAATCAAGGAAGAATTTAACGCATATTTGCGTAACGCTGATCTTGTGAGCTTTGAGGCAGAGAAGTGCAACCAATACTATCATCTCACTAGTTCATTTGTGAGGAGGTTTGAATTTTCATCTTCACGTAATTCTCCAACTGTCCTGTTTGATCTTTATGAAAAATCTTATACCATGGACTTAGAGGATTTTACTTCTGCTTGCAAACTTCCACAATGGGGTAGTGTTAGTGAACCCCGTAAATATGAATTTAGAAACTTTCTTGCTGGTATAACCGTGGGGGAATCTAGAGATATAGCACAAGCTACCATAGGGAGCATTCATTTTCATGTGATACATTATTTTGCTCTCTTCATAGGTAGGTGCATAAATGGTAAAGATGAAGCATGTCATATGTGTGTCCCTGACCTTAGTATTCTTAGGAGTGCTGTGTTAGGAGACAAATCTTATAATTTGGGAGCCATTGTTGCACTTAGCTTTAATAATAGATTTAATGGAGATTTCTTTGGAGGAATTTATGCAACCCGCTTAGCTTATTTTCTTGGTGTGGACGTTCGCGAGGATGATATTGAGTTGCCTCCTACTTATTTAGATTATAATTCTATGGTCTACCACCACTTTGTCGAGAGGAATGAATCACCTCTCTGATATCGCTTAATCTTTGACAGACGTCATGCTGTCCGTATTACTCTCCCTGCTCCTGCCTCCTTTGATTATCAGGCAAAAGGAAGACATTTTATTACCAGAGAGGAGGTAGATGAGTACGAGAGGAGGGCGGAGGCAGCTCGCCGCCACGCTACAGCTCAGGAGGCGATAACCGCTGCATCTCAGTACGACCCCGACTACAACTATGGGTATCCACCAGGCCATCCGTGGCAATGAACCAACTTAGGCCAAAACCCTAAGCTTGGGGGAGTACGTATTTCCCACCGACATTACATTTATGTTCACACACTCATTGCTAGATGTCGGTGCTCATACTCTTTCACTGTAATATCCATGCTAGTTTATTTTCTTTTTTGCTTTCTTCTTGTGTGTTTGATAAACTTTAAGAAAAACCAAAAAAATTAGTGTAGCTTTTAGTTAGTTTACTTTTCTTGCTGTAGTAGTAATAATTTAAAAGAAAACCCAAAAAGATTTCCCGTTCTTCTTTTGCTTGTTGGGAGCTTTCCCGTGTAAATAGTTTTATTTCTTTTCTTTTCTTTGGGGGTCGATAGGAGAAGACCATGATTAAATTGTTGAAGTGGCTCTTATATGCATTATTGTTGATTTAACCAAGAGCCCATATTGCCTTGTCTTCTCCTGTTTATTGAATGCTCGCAGATTCCAGCTTAGTCCAATGCACGTGCACTCTTATTATTATTCACATCGTTCGGTCGTGCAAGTGAAAGGCAATTATGACGATATATGATGGACTGACTGAGATGAGAAAAGCTGGTATGAACTCGACCTCTCTTGTTTTTGTAAATATGATGAGTTCATCGTTCCTGATTCAGCTTATTATGAATAAACATGTTTGCAATGACAATTAGAGATCATAGTTGCTCGTGCCATGCTTGATTAGCTATGAGTTATAATGGTTTACCTTGCGTGCCAACATGCTATTAAAATGGTTGTGATGTGGTATAGTGGGGTGGTATCCTCCTTTGAATGATTTAAGTGACTTGACTTGGCACATGTTCACACATGTAGTTGAAACAAAATCAACATAGCCTTCACGATATTTATGTTCATGGTGGATTATATCCTACTCATGCTTGCATCCAATGTTTATTAATTTTAATGCATGTTCATGACTGTTGTCGCTCTCTAGTTGGTCGCTTCCCAGTCTTTTGCTAGCCTTCACTTGTACTAAGCGGGAATACTGCTTGTGCATCCAATCCCTTAAACCCCAAAGTTATTCCATATGAGTCCACTATACCTTCCTATATGCGGTATCTACCTGCCGTTCCAAGTAAATTTGTATGTGCCAAACTCTAAACCTTCAAATAAACATTCTGTTTTGTATGCTCGAATAGCTCATGTATCAACTAGGGCTGCCCTTATCTTCCATGTTAGGCGGGTTATTCTCAAGAGGAGTGGACTCCGCTCCTCACTCACGAGAAAATGGCTGGTCACCGGGATGCCCAGTCCCATGCTTTATGCAAACTAAATCAAAATAATTGCAAACAAAACTCCCCCTGGGACTGTTGCTAGTTGGAGACACTCGTTGTTTCGAGCAAGTCATGGATTGATGCTTGTTGGTGGAGGGGGAGTATAAACTTTACCATTCTGTTTGGGAACCGCCTATAATGTGTGTAGCATGGAAGATATCGCCATCTCTTGGTTGTTATGTTGACAATGAAAGTATGCCGCTCAAAATATTATTTATCTCTATTTCAAAATCGAGCTCTAGCACCTCTACAAATCCCTGCTTCCCTCTGCGAAGGGCCTATCTATTTACTTTTATGTTGAGTCATCACCCTCTTATTAAAAAGCACTAGCTGGAGAGCGCAGCTGTCATTTGCATTCATTACTATTAATTTATATTGGGTATGACTATGACTGGATCTCTTTTACCATGAATTACAATGTCTAGTCAGTCCTTGATCTTTAAAGGTGCTCTGCATTTATGTTTTGCGGTCTCAGAAAGGGCTAGCGAGATACCATCTTGTTATATCATATTATGATTGTTTTGAGAAAGTGTTGTCATCCGAGATTTATTATGGCTTGCTAGTTGATTATGCCATTGATATGAGTAAACATGAGACCTAAGAGTTATTGTGAATGTGGTTAGTCATAATCTTTGCTGAAAACTTGAATGCTGGCTTTACATATTTACAACAACAAGAGCAAACAGAGTTTGTAAAAGTTTTTCTTTATCACTTTCAGTTTGTCAACTGAATTGCTTGAGGACAAGCAAAGGTTTAAGCTTGGGGGAGTTGATACGTCTCCGTCGTATCTACTTTTCCAAACACTTTTGCCCTTGTTTTGGACTCTAACTTGCATGATTTGAATGGAACTAACCCGGACTGACGCTGTTTTCAGCAGACTTTCCATGGTGTTATTTATGTGCAGAAACAAAAGTTCTCGGAATGACCTGAAACTCCACGGAACGTCTATTTGGAAATAATAAAAAATCCTTGCAAAAGATGAAGACCAGGGGGCCCACACCCTGCCACGAGGGTGGGGGCGCGCCTCCCCCTAGGGCGCGCCCCCTACCTCGTGGGCCCCCTGGAGCTCCTCCGACCTCAACTCCAACTCTATATATTTGCTTTCGGGGAGAAAAAAATCAGAGAGAAGGATTCATCGCGTTTTACGATACGGAGCCGCCGCCAAGCCCTAAAACCTCTCGGGAGGGCTGATCTGGAGTCCGTTCGGGGCTCCGGAGAGGGGGATTCGTCGCCATCGTCATCATCAACCATCCTCCATCACCAATTTCATGATGCTCACCGCCGTGCGTGAGTAATTCCATCGTAGGCTTGCTGGACGGTGATGGGTTGGATGAGATCTATCATGTAATCGAGTTAGTTTTGTTAGGGTTTGATCCCTAGTATCCACTATGTTCTGAGATTGATGTTGCTATGACTTTGCTATGCTTAATGCTTGTCACTAGGGCCCGAGTGCCATGATTTCAGATCTGAACCTATTATGTTTTCATGAATATATGTGAGTTCTTGATCCTATCTTGCAAGTCTATAGTCACCTACTATGTGTTATGATCCGGCAACCCCGAAGTGACAATAATCGGGACCACTCCCGGTGATGACCATAGTTTGAGGAGTTCATGTATTCACTATGTGCTAATGCTTTGTTCCGGTACTCTATTAAAAGGAGGCCTTAATATCCCTTAGTTTCCATTAGGACCCCGCTGCCACGGGAGGGTAGGACAAAAGATGTCATGCAAGTTCTTTTCCATAAGCACGTATGACTATATTCGGAATACATGCCTACATTACATTGATGAATTGGAGCTAGTTCTGTGTCACCCTATGTTATGATTGTTACATGATGAACCGCATCCGGCATAATTCTCCATCACCGATCCAATGCCTACGAGCTTTTCACATATTGTTCTTCGCTTATTTACTTTTCCGTTCCTAGTGTTACAATCACTACAAAATACCAAAAATACTACTTTTGTTACCGTTACCACTACTATCATATTACTTTGCTACTAAATACTTTGCTGCAGATACTAAGTTATCCAGGTGTGGTTGAATTGACAACTCAACTGCTAATACTTGAGAATATTCTTTGGCTCCCCTTGTGTCGAATCAATAAATTTGGGTTGAATACTCTACCCTCGAAAACTGTTGCGATCCCCTATACTTGTGGGTTATCACACTCCTCGTTGGTTGATTAATGCGGTGCATTCAAACCAATCTTATCACCCCCGCATGCATGCATGAGGCATTAATGTCCTTGGTTGCTAGTACGAGGCAAACCTCATCAATTTTATCTCGATTGGTGTTAGTGGCCTTGTATAGCTGCAAATTATAATTTTGATAGTGGCCTTGTATACAAAAATGAAGGGAGTACAAATAGTTCAACTCGACAGCTGAACTGACCAAACTTTTCCCCAATTGTTGCCGACCACGTTCTGAAATAGCTAGTTCAACTATATATACTAGCTAATTTTAAGTACGTTGTACAGTTTCACCACATCTATAGTCAGATGAACTGAACAAAATAGCCCCTAAATACTACTACTACTACGGAGGGGCTTTGTACTACTTCCAGCTGCCTCTTCTCTGCCGAGCACGCTTAAGAGGCAGAGGAGAAGGAGCCTACCGATGAGCTGGACAACTGCAAAACGGTGCCTGCCGCTGCTGCAGCTTCGGCGACGCTCACCTTGAACGCCCTCTGCCGCTCCAGACGACCCCTCTCGAAGCGGTGGTTCTCCTCGTAGGTCTCCTGATTCCTTGCCTCTGAGGCGGCGTGTGCCGCGGCCACGGCGGTGGTAAGGCTCTTTGCGTGCTCGACGAGGAGCTCCCTCTCCTCCTCCTGCAGGAACTCGGTGTACCGCGCAAGGTCGTTGACGCAAGTGCGGGCATCCACCTCCGCCTCCCGCCTTCGGGCGGCGGTGGCAGAGCGGGTGATGACCCCGACGGTCGACGGTGGGCTGGCGGCCACGGCGGCCGACAATGGGGTGGCGGCCACGACCACCACCTCCCGCCTTCGGGCCGCGGTGGCGGAGCGGGTGATGGCCACGGTGGCCGGCAGTGGGGTGGTGGCAACGGTGGTCGGCAGTGGGGTGGTGGCCACGACGGCCACCTCCCACCTTCGGGCCGCGGCGGCGGAGCGTGCGATGGCCCTGGCTTTCGACGATGGTATGGCGGCAACGGCGGCCGACGGGAAGCGGCGGCGGAGCATGTGGTGGGTGTTCCGCGCACACCCAATAGGGACGCCACATGATACGTCTCCAACGTATCTATAATTTTTTATTATTCCACGCTATTACATTATCTGTTTTGGATGTTTAATGGGTTTAATATACCTTTTTATATTATTTTTGGGACTAACCTATTAACCAAAGGCCCAGTGCAAATTGTTATTTTTCCTATTTCAGTGTTTCGCAGAAAAGGAATATCAAACGGAATTCAAACGGAATGAAACCTTCGGGAGGATCTTTTTTGGAACAAACGCAATCCAGGAGACTTGGAGTGGAGGTCAAGGAAGCCACGAGGTGGACACGAGGTAGGAGGGCGCGCCCCCACCTTTGTGGGCCCCTCACAGCTCCACCGACCTACTTCTTTCGCCTATAAACACTCTTATACCCTGAAACCATTGGGGGGAGCCACGAAACACCTTTTCCACCGCCGCAACCTTCTGTACACGTGAGATCCCATCTTTGGGCCTTTTCCGGCACTCCGCCGAAGGGGGATTCGACCCTGGAGGGCTTCTACATCCACTCCATAGCCTCTCTGATGATGTGTGAGTAGTTTACCACACACCTTCGGGTCCATAATTATTAGCTAGATGGCTTCTTCTCTCTCTTTGGATCTCACTACAAAGTTCTCCTCGATCTTCTTGGAGATCTATTCGATGTAGTTATTTTTGCGGTGTGTTTCTCGAGATCCAATGAATTGTGGGTTTATGATCAAGATTATCTATGAACAATATTTGATTCTTTTATGAATTCTTATATGCATGATTTAATATCTTTGCAAGTCTCTTCGAATTATCAGTTTGGTTTGCCCTACTAGATTGATCTTTCTTGCAATAGGAGAAGTGCTTAGCCTTGGGTACAATCTTGTGGTGCTCGATCCCAGTGACAGAAAGGGAAACGACACGTATTGTATTGTTGCCATCGAGGATAAAAAGATGGGGTTTATATCATATTGCTTGAGTTTATCCCTCTACATCATGCCTAGATATTCTCATAACTATGCGCTTTTCTATCAATTGTTCGACAGTAATTTCTTCACCCACCGTAATATATGCTATATTGAGAGAAGCCACTAGTGAAACCTATGGCCCCCGGGTCTATTTTACATCATATTGTTTTCCTATCAACTTGCTATTTCTGCCACCGTTTATTTTGCAATCTTTACTTTTCCAACCTATACAACAAAAATACCAAAAATATTTATCGTATTATCTTTATCAGATCTCACTTTTGTAAGTGGTCGTGAAGGGATTCACGACCCCTTTATCGCATTGGTTGCAAGGTTCTTGCTTGTTTGTGCAGGTACTAGGCGACTTGCATGTAGTCTCCTACTGGATTGATACCTTGGTTCTCAAAAACTGAGGGAAATACTTACGCTACTTTGCTGCATCACCCTTTTCGCATGCTCAAGAGGTAGCAAGAAGGATTTCTGGCGCCGTTGCCGGCGAGATCTACGTCAAGTCAAGACATACCAAGTACCCATCACAAACTCTTCTCCCTCGCATTATGTTATTTGCCATTCACCTCTGGTTTTCCTCTCCCCCACTTCTAAAACGATTTTCAAAAACCTTTGCCTTTTCTTCGCCCTTCTTCCGTTTGATCTTTTGTTTGCCTGTGTTACCATGTACCTTCTTTTTGCTTGCATCTTCGCTTGCTAAAAGTTTATGGATCCTCATCCACTTCTAATCTCTTTAAGAGATCCAATCATGATGAACCTATTGCTAGTGAGTTGAGTGCACTAGATTATCTTTATGAGGTTTTGCTTGAAATTCGTGAATCTGAAAATTGTGATGAAGTACTTTATGAAGCGATTCACGATAGATCTTTGAATGAAAAGCATGATTGCAATGATTTTATTATAAATTCTATTGATGTCAATTGTGCTAATAATATGCAAAACCCTGAGCTTGGGATGCTAGTTTTGCTATGTCCACTACTTGTTGCAATGATGATGATTGGGGTGATTCTTCTTACGATCTTGAAAATTTATTTAAGCGCCATGATGAATACGAGATTGATAATGTTTGCAATAATATTGAAAGTGGTTCTGGAAGAGTGTCAACTTTAGATCCCACATATTTGGATAATGTTCAATCTTATGGTATTTTTGATAAAAGTGGGTTTGGAGAGGTCATGACTTCGGATGCATGTGGATCGTGTTGAGAATATGTTATGTGATAGCTATTTTGTTGAGTTTGCCTATGATCCTACATGTAGTTATTATGAGAGAGGAAAATATGGTTGTAGAAATTTTTATCTTACTAAATTACCTCTTGTCATGTTGAGATTGCTATTGTTTCTTTCCACTTCCTTGCATATGCTAGTTTTTGCTTGCTATGATAATTTGTTTTCCTATAAGATGCCTATGCATAGGAAGTATGTTAGACTTAGATGTGTTTGTGATGCTCTCTTTGCTCTTCAATTCTTGTCTTTCATGTGAGCATCATCAAAATCGCAATGCCTAGCTAGGGGCGTTAAACGACAGCGCTTGTTGGGAGGCAACCCAATTTTATTTTTGTTCTTTGCTTTTTGCTACTGTTTAGTAATAACTAATTCATCATGCTACTGTTATGATTGTGTTTTCTATGTTTTAGTTAGTGTTTGTGCCAAGTAAAGCCTTTAGGATCTTCTTGGATGATAGTTGTTTGATCTTGGTGTAAAAGACAGAAACTTTACGCTCACGAAAGTAATTTTCATAAATCACAGAAAGAGCTTTACTCTGATTCTTTTTGCATTAGATTAATATATAAAAATTACCCTGGTCTTCCTAATTTGGTAGAATTTCTGGAGTTCCAGAAGTATTCGCAAGTTACAAATTACTACAGACTTTTCTGTTTTTGACAGATTCTGTTTTCCGTGTGTTGTTTGCTTATTTTGGTGAATCTATGGCTAGTATTGGGGGGTATGAACCATAGAGAAGTTGTAATACAGTAGTTTTAACACCAATATAAATAAAGAATGAGTTCCTTACATTACCTTAAAGTGGTGATTTGTTTTCTTATACTAACGGAGCTCATGAGATTTTCTGTTGAGTTTTGTGTTGTGAAGTTTTCAAGTTTTGGGTAAAGATTTGATGGACTTTGGAATAAGGAGTGGCAAGAGCCTAAGCTTGGGGATGCCCAAGGCACCGCAAGGTAAAATTCAAGGACAACCAAAAGCCTAAGCTTGGGGATGCCCCAGAAGGCATCCCCTCTTTTGTCTTCGTCCATCTGTAACTTTACTTGAGGCTATATTTTTATTCACCGCATGATATGTGTTTTGCTTGGAGCGTCTTGTATAATTTGAGTCTTTGCTTTTTAGTTTACCACAATCATCATTGATGTACACACCTTTTGGAGAGACACACATGAATGAATTTATTAGAATACTCTTTGTGCTTCACTTATATCTTTTGAGCTAGATAATTTTGCTCTAGTGCTTCACTTATATCTTTTAGAGCACGGTGGTGGTTTTATTTTATAGAAATTATTGATCTCTCATGCTTCACTTATATTATTTTGAGAGTCCTTTAGAACAGCATGGTAATTTGCTTTGGCTATAAAATTAGTCTTAATATGATAGGCATCCAAGATGGGTGTAATGAAAACTTTCATATAGAGTGCATTGAATACTACGAGAAGTTTGATACTTGATGATTGTTTTGAGATATGAAGATGGTAATATTAGAGTCATGCTAGTTGAGTAGTTGTGAATTTGAGAAATACTTGTGTTAGAGTTTGCAAGTCCCGTAGCATGCAAGTATGGTAAACGTTGTGTGACAAATTTGAAGCATGAGGTGTTTCTTTAATGTTCCTCCTTATGAGTGGCGGTCGGGGACGAGCGATGGTCTTTTCCTACCAATCTATCCCCCTAGGAGCATGCGCATAATGCTTGGTTTTTTATGACTTGTAGATTTTTGCAATAATTATGTGAGTTCTTTATGACTAATGTTGAGTCCATGGATTATACGCACTATCACCTTTCCATCATTGCTAGCCTCTTCGGTATGCATTGCCCTTTCTCACCTTGAGTGTTGGTGCAAACTTCGCCGGTGCATCCAACCCCCGTGATATGATACGCTCTATCACACATAAACCTCCTTATATCTTCCTCAAAACAGCCACCATACCTACCTATTATGGCATTTCCATAGCCATTCCGATATATATTGCCATGCAACTCTCCACCATTCTGTTTATTTTGACACGCTTCATCATTGTCATATTGCCTTGCATGATCATGTAGTTGACATCGCGTTTGTGGGAAAGCCACCATGCATAATTTCATACATGTTACTCTTGATTCGTTGCCCATCCCGGTACACCGCCGGAGGCATTCATATAGAGTCATACTTTGTTCTAGTATCAAGTTGTAATCTTTGAGTTGTAAATAAATAGAAGTGTGATGATCATCATTAATAGAGCATTGTCCCAAAAAAAGGCCAAATGAAAAAAGGCCAAATAAAAATAAAAAAATAAAAGGGACAATGCTACTATCCTTTTTCCACACTTGTGCTTGAAAGTAGCACCATGATCTTCATGATAGAGAGTCTCTTATATTGTCACTTTCATATACTAGTGGGAATTTTTCATTATAGAACTTGTCTTGTATATTCCAACAATGGGCTTCCTCAAATGCCCTAGGTCTTCGTGAGCAAGCAAGTTGGATGCACACCCACTTAGTTTCTTTTGATGAGCTTTCCATACATTTAGAGCTCTAGTGCATCCGTTGCACGGCAATCCCTACTCCTCCCATTGACATCAATTGATGGGCATCTCCATAGCCCGTTGATTAGCCGCGTCAATGTGAGACTTTCTCTTTTTTGTCTTCTGCACACAACCCCATTCATTATATTCTATTCCACCCATAGTGCTATGTCCATGGCTCACGCTCATGTATTGCGTGAAAGATGAAAAAAGTTTGAGATTACTAAAGTATGAAACAATTGCTTGGCTTGTCATCGGGGTTGTGCATGATGAGAGCACTTTTGTGTGACGAAAATGAAGCATAGCCAAACTATATGATTTTGTAGGGATAAGCTTTCTTTGGCCATGTTATTTTGAGAAGACATAATTGCTTAGTTAGTATGCTTGAAGTATTATTATTTTTATGTCAATATTAAACTTTTGTCTTGAATCATTCGGATCTGAACATTCATGCCACAATAAAGAAAATTACATTGAAAATTATGTTAGGTAGCATTCCACATAAAAAAATATGTTTTTATCATTTACCTACTCGAGGACGAGCAGGAATTAAGCTTGGGGATGCTTGATACGTCTCCAACGTATCTATAATTTTTGATTGTTTCATGCTATTATATTATCTGTTTTGGATGTTTAATGGGCTTTAATATACCTTTTTATATTTTTTTGACTAACCTATTAACCGAAGGCCTAGTGCAAATTGCTGTTTTTTTGGCTATTTCAGTGTTTCGCAGAAAGGGAATATCAAACGGAATCCAAACGGAATGAAAGCTTCACGAGGATCTTTTTTGGAACAAACGCAATCCAGGAGATTTGGAGTGGAGGTCAACGAAGCCACAAGGCGGCCACGAGGTAGTAGGGCGCGCCCAGGGGGGTAGGTGCGCCCCCACCCTCGTGGGCCCCTCGCAGGTCCACTGACCTACTTGTTTCGCCTATATATATATATACTTTTATACCCTGAAACCATCAGGGGGAGCCACGAAACACCCTTTCCACCGCCACAACCTTCTGTACCTGTGAGATCCCATCTTGGGGCCTTTTCCTGTGCTTCGCCGGAGGGGGATTCGATCACGGAGGGCTTCTACAGCAACACCATAGCCTCTCCGATGATGTGTGAGTAGTTTACCATAGACCTTCGGGTCCATAGTTATTATCTAGATGGCTTCTTCTCTCTCTTTGGATCTCAATACAAAGTTCTCCTCGATCTTCTTGGAGATCTATTCGATGTAATTATTTTTGCGGTGTGTTTGTCGAGATACGATGAATTCTGGGTTTATGATCAAGATTATCTATGAATAATATTTGATTCTTTTCTGAATTCTTATATGCATGATCTAATATCTTTGCAAGTCTCTTCGAATTATCAGTTTGGTTTGGCCTACTAGATTGATCTTTCTTGCAATAGGAGAAGTGCTTAGCTTTGGGTTCAATCTTGCGGTGCTCGATCCCAGTGACAGAAAGGGAAACAACACGTTTTGTATTGTTGCCATCGAGGATAAAAAGATGGGGTTTATATCATATTGCTTGAGTTTATCCCTCATGTCATCTTGCCTTATGCGTTACTCTGTTCTTATGAACTTAATACTCTAGATGCATGCTAGATAGCGGTCGATGTGTGGAGTAATAGTAGTAGATGCAGAATCGTTTCGGTCTACTTGTCACAGACGTGATGCCTATGTTCATGATCATGCCTAGATATTCTCATAACTATGCGCTTTTCTATCAATTGCTCGACAATAATTTGTTCACCCACCATAATATATGCTATCTTGAGAGAAGCCACTAGTGAAACCTATGGCCCCCGGGTCTATTTTACATCATATTATTTTCCTATCAACTTGCTATTTCTGCCGCCGTTTATTTTGCAATCTTTACTTTTCCAAACTATACAACAAAAATACCAAAAATATTTATCTTATTATCTTTATCAGATCTCACTTTTGCAAGTGGCCGTGAAGGGATTGACAACCCCTTTATCGCGTTGGTTGCAAGGTTCTCGATTGCTTGTGCAGGTACTAGGCGACTTGCGTGTAGTCTCCTACTGGATTGATACCTTCGTTCTCAAAAACTGAGGGAAATACTTACGCTAATTTGTTGCATCACCCTTTCCTCTTCAAGGGAAAACCAACAGATGCTCAAGAGGTAGCACCACGCACACTACACTATGCCGGGGACTGCGCCGCCGCCGCGGTGTAGCCTCCCAGCTAGAGCTATCCTCTGATGACGGCGGAGTGGTTGAGTGACGACGGCGGACCGGTGCCATTGGGGATTGTGGGTGAAGCAGACGAGATAATCTACAAGGAGAGAGGGGAAAATGCGACGCAGGACACACCGGCCGTGAGGGTTTATATAGCAGGCCGGTAAGTATTGGGATTTTGGGGGATTTCACCGAATCGGGCGGAAAGCTTGCGCGGGAACCTGCGAGAGGTTGCGCGGGAACGGGCTCACCGATGATTCATTGGAGCCGTCGTTTGGACAAATGAACGCCCCCGCGCGCTGCACAAGCTTGCGCTGTAAGCCGTCTGCGGCAGCGGGGTGACAAGACGTGTGAGAGGACGACGAAAGGCTATGTACACATACGGTTAATAAAAAAACGTTAGCGATTTAATTACCTACTATACCCCCATCCTGGTTTATAAGTATGATTTAACTAATAAAATACGAATGCATGTCGCCAAATATTATATAGTTGGATTGGTCTTTGAACATAGTTTCCCATTATACAATTTTTATAACATGCATTAACATTTTGTTGGTTAAATTTGAGGGCAAAGTAATGGAACAGAATATAAAGGCGACTATAGACTAGACGGAGGTAGTAGCACACGGCCGCTCTGTACGCAGCGAGGCGACCATTTCCCGCGCGTTCAACTGCTCTATGCGTGCGGTTCAGGCGGCCGCGGCGCGCTCTGCTCGCGTCCCGCCGCGCGCGCTCTACTCTCGCGTCCCTTCGGGTGCTCTGCCCTCGTCCCTCCACACGCGCTGCCAGTGTTTGGGGCCGGCGTACGATCACGCACGTTCGTGTGTATGCGGTTGCGTCGGGCGTGGCGCAACAATGCAGTTACCCGCTGCAAAAACTGCCATGCGGACGCGCAGAGAATCCAGGCCGCCCGACCCCCATTTATTCCTGCGGCCATTTACCTTCATCTCTCACGTCACACAACACAACAAGGACACCCACGACAACACATACAGAGAGGACATCCAGCGGTTCCAATGGCGATCCCCGTGGCTCCAATGGTGATCCCCGTGGCTCCAATGGCGCTCCAAGCGGCCAACGACGACAACGGCGGGCAGTTCACCACGCATCCCATAGTGGACACCCACGTGAGGGGGCAGGCCCTCTCGGTGGTGTACACGAATGATCCGGTCTCGATGGAGAGCTCCATCCAAACTATGGAGCAGTTCCTTGCCGAGGACAAGTACCAAGTGGTCGGCTTCGACCTCGAGTACACCATCGGTCATGCCGGGCACGATCAGAAGGTTGCCGTCGCCCAGTTGTGCATGCGACATGATGTCCTCGTCTACCACTACCACCTTGCCACAAAGCCTTGCGAGCGTTTCTTTAGGTTTATCAACAGCTTCGGTTATAGTTTTGCTACGGTGGACACCACCAACGATCTAAAAGCGCTCAAGGTTTCGGGCTTGAAATGCCCGAATCTTGTCAACATCTAGCACCACTACAAGGTCTGGGGCAGCGAAAAAAACCAACTGAACTCCCTGGTTGACCTCGCCTCGGCCATCATCGACCCCTACTACATGAAGATGAAGAATGAGAGCAAGAAGGACAAGAATGCCCGGCACAGTGTGTGGCATGAGAGACTGGATGAACATGTCAAGTACGCGGCCAAGGACGCATGCACAAGCTACGAGTTGTACATGCGGATCGTTGACATGAGGAAGTGTCTTCTTCTTGCCCCTGACGAGGGATCGAGCCACAGAGCAGTGGCGGGAGCGTCACAAGAAGTAGATGACTAGACGAATGATTTGTATAGTCACTTATGTAATTGGATGTTTATTTCAGTTATATATATATATATATATATATATATATATATATATATATATATACATGTTATTCTTCTATAGACAGAGCAAATCACACGGCTTATTAGCAGCAATCGTCTGTGTTATTATTGGTCTTCGCACACATTTCTGATTACGGACCTGTTTGCCGCCTATCACACACATCTTGTTCACTTGAACCGTTTCCATTGTGTTGCCTAATCACACACAGTTCATCCTAGTGAACCGTATGCTGTATATCGCACACACCTTCATTTGACTGCCCGTTTCTTTTGTTCCTCCTCATCACAAACAGTTAATTGAACTGAACCGTATGCCCTTCATCGCACACGCAACTAAAATCTGAACCGTGTTTGATGCATCCATCATCGCAAACGTTTTGCACCTTTTTTTCCGGTTCTTTTACACCACCGTTTGCGATTATGGCATCGCACATAGTTTCATCAAAGGGTCTCTGATAGTAGTGTCGCGTTTGGACCATCCTGCAGTAGTGACATGCTCACTATTCCGAAAACCTAGTTACTGGTTTTGTTCCTTTTCTCTTTGTTGTGTTCTGGCATCCCCGTGACGTAGTCACCTGTGTCTAGATAGACGATGAAGGATGCTTTCATACCGAGAGGGCCATAAGAATATCTCTCCATCGTCGGAGGAGCAAATCCCACTCTCCAGCTATCTAGTCCGTTGTCAAACTTTTCGATGAACCCGTTAGTTGTCGTTATGATCACCGTGTTATAGTTGATGTTTGAGCAATCCCAAAACTCACCGTACGGTAAGAAGTGACTACGATACTCTCATGGTCTAAGGAGCAAAATCACATGTTAACACTTTGTGTTATTATAATTGATTATAGACGATATTACTCAATTCATAACACACAAATTTGGGTCGATTCAATATGATCATTCTTCCAACATCATAATCTCCGTATTGTTAGGACTACCATTTAACACTTATATGATATCCTAAGATCCGAAAAATATGATCACCAACACTTGAGCTATTCATAGAGGCAAGACAAATAATCTTTTATTGAACCGTTTATCATTCCACATGTGCATATGAGTTCTCCACTGAATCACATATTCCATGCTCATAGCAGTAATAGCAAAGAATATAAAGTATTTAATTATAAATCTAGAAATATGATAATATAAATATTGTTGCCTCTAGGGCATATTTTCAACACGTGCCAGCTCTCGAGGAATTCTGGAATCATACGATTTTCCCAGGATTTAAATGGTTGGATCAAGCATTCCACCGAGAAAATTTTGCGCCACCCCCCCCCCCCCCCCCCCCCCCCCCCCCGCCCCCGTGGCAGGGCTTGCCCCTCCCTCATTTCCACAAGGCCTACGCATGTCGCAAGGACATCACATAGGATTTTCCATGCCGCTTCCGGGCAGGATTCATATGCCACCTTGCAGATCTGCAATTTGCTGCGATGAAATCCTAACAGAGCAATAAAGGTCAGAAATATTGCACGCGGGTCCAAAAAATGCGGGTGATTCTGGCACGTGTCATGTGATGGCGCCCTTTTAGATCAAGAGAAGTATTGGTGACAATGGAGCAACATGACAAGGACTACCTGTAGAAACCTGACACGTTACCTCTCGATACCCAAAGACTAGTTCGGAGATGGTGCGGTTTACAAACGGCCTAAGGGGAGGATTATTCGAGAACGCCCCCCAAACTTTTACCACACCCTCAGGGGCCATGTGATGACACATCGCCAACTCTTCAGGAATTCCTGCATTGTAAGATTTTTCGAGGATTTAAATGGTTGCATCAGGCATCCCACTGAGGTAATTCCGCCCCCAATGGCAGGGCTTACCCTGCCTCATATGCACTAGGCCTACGCATGTCCCAAGGACATCACATAGGTTATTCCATACCACCTGCGGGCATGATTTCATGTGCCGCCTTACATATCTGCTATTTCCGGTGATGAAACCCTAGCAGAGCAATAAATGTCTCAAATATTGCACGCGGGTCCAAAAAATGCAAGGGCTTGGCACATGTCATGTGATGGCCTCCTTTGAGAGAACGACGAGTTTCGAGGCCAACGGAGCAACAGGACGCACACTGAAGGAAATATGCCCTAGAGGCAATAATAAAGTTATTATTTATTTCCTTATATCATGATAAATGTTTATTATTCATGCTAGAATTGTATTAACCGGAAACATAATACATGTGTGAATACATAGACAAACAGAGTGTCACTAGTATGCCTCTACTTGACTAGCTCGTTGATCAAAGATGGTTATGTTTCCTAGCCATAGACATGAGTTGTCATTTGATTAACAGGATCACATCATTAGGAGAATGATGTGATTGACTTGACCCATTCCGTTAGCTTAGCACTCGATCGTTTAGTATGTTGCTATTGCTTTCTTCATGACTTATACATGTTCCTATGAATATGAGATTATGCAACTCCCGTTTACCGGAGGAACACTTTGTGTGCTACCAAACGTCACAACGTAACTGGGTGATTATAAAGGTGCTCTACAGGTGTCTCTGAAAGTACTTGTTGGGTTGGCGTATTTCGAGATTAGGATTTGTCACTCCGATTGTCGGAGAGGTATCTCTGGGCCCTCTCGGTAATGCACATCACTTAAGCCTTGCAAGCATTGCAACTAATGAGTTTGTTGCGGGATGATGTATTACGGAACGAGTAAAGAGACTTGCCGGTAACGAGATTGAACTAGGTATTGAGATACCGGCGATCGAACCTCGGGCAAGTAACATACCGATGACAAAGGGAACAACGTATGTTGTTATGCAGTCTGACCGATAAAGATCTTCGTCGAATATGTGGGAGCCAATATGAGCATCCAGGTTATGCTATTGGTTATTGACTGGAGACGTGTCTCGGTCATGTCTACATAGTTCTCGAACCCGTAGGGTCCGCACGCTTAAAGTTTCGATGACAGTTATATTATGAGTTTATATGTTTTGATGTACCGAAGGTTGTTCGGAGTCCCGGATGTGATCACCGATATGACGAGGAGTCTCGAAATGGTCGAGACATAAAGATTGATATATTGGAAGCCTATATTTGGATATCGGAAGTGTTCCGGATGAAATCGGGATTTTACCGGAGTACCGGGGGTTACCGGAACCCCCCCAGGGGCTTAATGGGCCTAGATGGGCCTTAGTGGAAATAGAGGGCTGCAAGGCGAGTGTGGGGCGCGCCCCCCCAAGGCCCAAACTGAATTGGTTTAGGGCAAGGGGGGTCGGCCCCCTCTTTCCTTCTCCTCCTCTCCCTTTCCTTCCCCCTCTCCTACTCCTACTAGGAATAGGTGGAGTCCTACTCCTAGTGGGAGTAGGACTCCCCCTTGGCGCGCCTCTCCCTGGCTGCCGCCTCCTCCCCTTTGCTCCTTTATATACGGGGGCAGGGAGGCACCCTAGAGACACAACAATTGATCGTTTGATCTTTTAGCCGTGTGCGGTGCCCCCCTCCACCGTAGTCAACCTCGATAATACTGTAGCGGTGCTTAGGCGAAGCCCTGCATCGGTAGAACATCATCATCGTCATCACGCCGTCGTGCTGACGAAACTCTCTGTCAACACTCGGCTGGATCGGAGTTCGAGGGACATCATCGGGCTGAACGTGTGCTGAACTCGGAGGTGCCGTGCGTTCGGTACTTGATCGGTCGGATCATGAAGACGTACGACTACATCAACCGCGTTGTGCTAACACTTCCGCTTTCGTTCTACGAGTGTACGTGGACAACACTCTCCCCTCTCGTTGCTATGCATCACCATGATCTTGCGTGCGCGTAGGAATTTTTTTGAAATTACTACGTTCCCCAACAGTGGCATCCGAGCCTGGTTTTATGCGTTGATGTTATATGCACGAGTAGAACACAAGTGAGTTGTGGGCGATATAAGTCATACTGCTTACCAGCATGTCATACTTTGGTTCGGCGTTATTGTTGGATGAAGCGGCCCGGACCGACATTACGCGTACGCTTACGCGAGACTGGTTCTTCCGACGTGCTTTGCACAGAGGTGGCTAGCGGGTGTCAGTTTCTCCAACTTTAGTTGAACCGAGTGCGGCTACGCCCGGTCCTTGCGAAGGTTAAAACAACACTAACTTGACAAACTATCGTTGTGGTTTTGATGCGTAGGTGAGAACGGTTCTTGCTAAGCCCGTAGCAGCCACGTAAAACTTGCAACAACAAAGTACAGGACGTCTAACTTGTTTTTGCAGGGCATGTTGTGATGTGATATGATCAAGACATGATGCTAAATTTTATTGTATGAGATGATCATGTTTTGTAACCGAGTTATCGGCAACTGGAAGGAGCCATATGGTTGTCGCTTTATTGTATGCAATACAATCGCCCTGTAATGCTTTACTTTATCACTAAGCGGTAGCAATAGTCGTAGAAGCATAAGATTGGCGAGACGACAACGATGCTACGATGGAGATCAAGGTGTCGCGCCGGTGATGATGGTGATCATGACGGTGCTTCGGAGATGGAGATCCCAAGCACAAGATGATGATGGCCATATCATATCACTTATATTGATTGCGTGTGATGTTTATCTTTTATGCATCTTATCTTGCTTTGATTGACGGTAGCATTATAAGATGATCCCTCACTAATTATCAAAGTATAAGTGTTCTCCCTGAGTATGCACCGTTGCGAAAGTTCTTCGTGCTGAGACACCACGTGATGATCAGGTGTGATAGGCTCTATGTTCAAATACAACGGGTGCAAAACAGTTGCACACGCGGAATACTCAGGTTAAGCTTGGCGAGCCTAGCATATAACAGATATGGCCTCGGAACACGGAGACCGAAAGGTCGAGCGTAAGTCATATAGTGGATATGATCAACATAGTGATGTTCACCGTTGAAACTACTCCATCTCACGTGATGATCGGACATGGTTTAGTTGATATGGATCACGTGATCACTTAGAGGATTAGAGGGATGTCTATCTAAGTGGGAGTTCTTAAGTAATATGATTAATCTAACTTAAATTTATCATGAACTTAGTACCTGATAGTATCTTGCTTGTCTATGTTGATTGTAGATAGATGGCCTGTGCTGTTGTTCCGTTGAATTTTAATGCGTTCCTTGAGAAAGCAAAGTTGAAAGATGATGGTAGCAATTACACGGACTGGGTCCGTAACTTGAGGATTATCCTCATTGCTGCACAGAAGAATTACATCCTGGAAGCACCGCTAGGTGTACCACCTGCGCCAGCAACTGCAGACATTGTGAATGCCTGGTAGTCACGTGTTGATGACTACTCGATAGTTCAGTGTGCCATGCTTTACGGCTTAGAACTGGGACTTCAACGACGTTTTGAACGTCATGGAGCATATGAGATGTTCCAGGAGTTGAAGTTAATATTTCAAGCAAATGCCCGGATTGAGAGATATGAAGTCTCCAATAAGTTCTACAGCTGCAAGATGGAGGAGAATAGTTCTGTCAGTGAGCATATACTCAAGATTTCTGGGTACTGCAATCACTTGATTCAACTGGGAGTTAATCTTCCGGATGATAGCGTCATTGATGGAATTTTCCAATCACTGCCACCAAGCTACAAGAGCTTCATGATGAACTATAACATGCAAGGGATGGATAAGACGATTCCCGAGCTCTTCGCAATGCTAAAGGCTGCGGAGGCAGAAATCAAAAAGGAGCATCAAGTGTTGATGGTCAATAAGACCACCAGTTTCAAGAAAAAGGGCAAAGGGAAGAAGAAGGGGAACTTCAAGAAGAACAGCAAGCAAGTTGTTGTTCAGGAGAAGAAACCCAAGTCTAGACCTAAGCCTGAGACTGAGTGCTTCTACTGCAAGCAGACTGGTCACTGGAAGGGGAACTGCCCCAAGTATTTGGCGGATAAGAAGGATGGCAAAGTGAACAAAGGTATATGTGATATACATGTTATTGCTGTGTACCTTACTAATGCTCACAGTAGCACCTGGATATTTGATACTGGTTCTGTTGCTAATATTTTCAACTCGAAGCAGGGGCTACGGATTAAGCGAAGATTGGCTAAGGACGAGGTGACGATGCGCGTGGGAAATGGTTCCAAAGTCTATGTGATCGCGGTCGGCACGCTACCTCTACATCTACCTTCGGGATTAGTTTTAGACCTAAATAATTGTTATTTGGTGCCAGTGTTAAGCATGAACATTATATCTGGATCTTGTTTGATGCGAGACAGTTATTCATTTAAATCAGAGAATAATGGTTGTTCTATTTATATGAGTAATATCTTTTATGGTCATGCACCCTTGAAGAGTGGTCTATTTTTGTTTAATCTCGATAGTGGTGATACACATATTCATAGTATTGAAGCCAAAAGATGCCGAGTTGATAATGATAGTGCAACTTATTTGTGGCACTACCGTTTAGGTCATATCGGTGTAAAGCGCATGAAGAAACTCCATACTGATGGACTTTTGGAACCACTTGAGTATGAATCACTTGGTACTTGTGAATCGTGGCTCATGGGCAAGATGACTAAAACGCCGTTCTCCGGAACTATGGAGAGAGCAACAGATTTGTTGGAAATCATACATACAGATGTATGTGGTCCGATGAATGTTGAGGCTCGTGGCGGATATCGTTATTTTCTCACCTTCACAGATGATTTAAGCAGATATGGGTATATCTACTTAATGAAACATAAGTCTCAAACATTTGAAAAGTTCAAAGAATTTCAGAGTGAGGTTGAAAATCATCGTAACAAGAAAATAAAGTTTCTACGATCTGATTGTGGAGGAGAATATTTGAGTTATGAGTTTGGTCCTCATTTGAAACAATGCGGAATAATTTCGCAACTCACGCCACCCGGAACACCACATCGTAATGGTGTGTCCGAACGTCGTAATTGTACTCCACTAGATATGGTGCGATCTATGATGTCTCTTACTGATTTAGCGCTATCATTTTGGGGTTATGCTTTAGAGACGGCCGCATTCATGTTAAATAGGGCACCATCAAAATCCGTTGAGACGACGCCTTATGAACTGTGGTTTGGCAAGAAACCAAAGTTGTCGTTTCTTAAAGTTTGGGGCTGCGATGCTTATGTGAAAAAGCTTCAACCTGATAAGCTCGAACCCAAATCGGAGAAATGTGTCTTCATATGATACCTAAAGGAGACTGTTGGGTACACCTTCTATCACAAATCCGAAGGCAAGATTTTTGTTGCTAAATTCGAAATTTTTCTGGAGAAGGAGTTTCTCTCGAAAGAAGTGAGTGGGAGGAAAGTAGAACTTGATGAGGTAATTGTACCTGCTCCCTTATTGGAAAGTAGTTCATCGCAGAAACCAGTTTCTGCGACGCCTATACCAATTAGTGAGGAAGTTAATGATGATGATGATGATGGAACTTCAGATCAACTTATTACTGAACCTCGTAGGTCAACCAGAGTAAGATCCGCACCAGAGTGGTACGGTAATCCTGTTCTGGAGGTTATGTTACTAGACCATGACGAACCTACGAACTATGAAGAAGCGATGGTGAGCCCAGATTCCGCAAAATGCTTGAAGCCATGAAATCTGAGATGGGATCCATGTATGAGAACAAAGTGTGGACTTCGGTTGACTTGCCCGATGATCGGCAAGCAATTGAGAATAAATGGATCTTCAAGAAGAAGACTGACGCTTACGGTAATGTTACTGTCTATAAAGCTCGACTTGTTGTAAAAGGTTTTCGACAAGTTCAAGGGATTGACTACGATGAGACCTTCTCACCCGTAGCGATGCTTAAGTCTGTCCGAATCATGTTAGCAATTACCGCATTTTATGATTATGAAATTTGGCAAATGGATGTCAAAACTGCATTCCTGAATGGATTTCTGGAAGAACAGTTGTATACGATGCAACCGGAAGGTTTTGTCGATCCAAAGGGAGCTAACAAAGTGTGCAAGCTCCAGCGATCCATTTATGGACTGGTGCAAGCCTCTCGGAGTTGGAATAAACGCTTTGATAGTGTGATCAAAGCATTTGGTTTTGTACAGACTTTTGGGGAAGCATGTATTTACAAAAAGTGAGTGGAGCTCTGTAGCATTTCTGACATTATATGTGGATGACATATTGCTGATTGGAAATGATATAGAATTTCTGGATAGCATAAAGGGATACTTGAATAAGAGTTTTTCAATGAAAGACCTCGGTGAAGCTGCGTATATATTGGGCATCAAGATCTATAGAGATAGATCAAGACGCTTAATTGTACTTTCACAAAGCACATACCTTGAGAAAGTTTTGAAGAAGCTCAAAATGGATCAAGCAAAGAAAGGGTTCTTGCATGTGTTACAAGGTGTGAAGTTGAGTAAGACTCAATGCCCGACCACTGCAGAAGATAGAGAGAAGATGAAAGATGTTCCCTATGCTTCAGCCATAGGCTCTATCATGTATGCAATGTTGTGTACCAGACCTGATGTGTGCCTTGCTATAAGTCTAGCAGGAAGGTACCAAAGTAATCCAGGAGTGGATCACTGGACAGCGGTCAAGAACATCCTGAAATACCGGAAAAGGACTAAGGATATTTTTCTCGTTTATGGAGGTGACAAAGAACTCATCGTAAATGGTTACGTTGATGCAAGCTTTGACACTGAGCCGGACGATTCTAAAACGCAAACCGGATACGTGTTTACATTGAACGCTGGAGCTGTCAGTTAGTGCAGTTCTAAACAAAGCGTCGTGGTGGGATCTACGTGTGAAGCGGAATACATAGCTGCTTCGGAAGCAGCAAATGAAGGAGTCTGGATGAAGGAGTTCATATCCGATCTAGGTGTCATACCTAGTGCATCGGGTCCAATGAAAATCTTTTGTGACAATACTGGTGCAATTGCCTTGGCGAAGGAATCCAGATTTCACAAGAGAACCAAGCACATCAAGAGACGCTTCAATTCCATCCGGGATTTAGTCCAGGTGGGAGACATAGAAATATGCAAGATACATACGGATCTGAATGTTGCAGACCCGTTGACTAAGCCTCTTCCACGAGCAAAACATGATCAGCACCAAGGCTCCATGGGTGTTAGAATCATTACTGCGTAATCTAGATTATTGACTCTAGTGCAAGTGGGAGACTGAAGGAAATATGCCCTAGAGGCAATAATAAAGTTATTATTTATTTCCTTATATCATGATAAATGTTTATTATTCATGCTAGAATTGTATTAACCGGAAACATAATACATGTGTGAATACATAGGCAAACAGAGTGTCACTAGTACGCCTCTACTTGACTAGCTCGTTGATCAAAGATGGTTATGTTTCCTAGCCATAGACATGAGTTTTCATTTGATTAACGGGATCACATCATTAGGAGAATGATGTGATTGACTTGACCCATTCCGTTAGCTTAGCACTCGATCGTTTAGTATGTTGCTATTGCTTTCTTCATGACTTATACATGTTCCTATGAATATGAGATTATGCAACTCCCGTTTACCGGAGGAACACTTTGTGTGCTACCAAACGTCACAACGTAACTGGGTGATTATAAAGGTGCTCTACAGGTGTCTCAGAAAGTACTTGTTGGGTTGGCGTATTTCGAGATTAGGATTTGTCACTCCGATTGTCGGAGAGGTATCTCTGGGCCCTCTCGGTAATGCACATCACTTAAGCCTTGCAAGCATTGCAACTAATGAGTTTGTTGCGGGATGATGTATTACGGAACGAGTAAAGAGACTTGCCGGTAACGAGATTGAACTAGGTATTGAGATACCGACGATCGAATCTCGGGCAAGTAACATACCGATGACAAAGGGAACAACGTATGTTGTTATGCGGTCTGACCGATAAAGATCTTCGTAGAATATGTGGGAGCCAATATGAGCATCCAGGTTCTGCTATTGGTTATTGACTGGAGACGCGTCTCGGTCATGTCTACATAGTTCTCGAACCCGTAGGGTCCGCACGCTTAAAGTTTCGATGACAGTTATATTATGAGTTTATATGTTTTGATGTACCGAAGGTTGTTCGGAGTCCCGGATGTTATCACCGAAATGACGAGGAGTCTCGAAATGGTCGAGACATAAAGATTGATATATTGGAAGCCTATATTTGGATATGGGAAGTGTTCCGGGTGAAATCGGGATTTTACCGGAGTACCGGGGTTTACCGGAACCCCCCCCCCCCCCCCCCCGGGGCTTAATGGGCCTACATGGGCCTTAGTGGAAATAGAGGGCAGCAAGGGGAGTGTGGGGCGCGCCCCCCAAGGCCCAAACCGAATTGGTTTAGGGCAAGGGGGCCGACCCCCTCTTTCCTTCTCCTCCTCACCCTTTCCTTCCCCCTCTCCTACTCCTACTAGGAATAGGTGGAGTCCTACTCCTAGTGGGAGTAGGACTCCCCCTTGGCGCGCCTCTCCCTGGCCGGCCGCCTCCTCCCCTTTGCTCCTTTATATACGGGGGCAGGGGGCACCCTAGAGACACAACAATTGATCGTTTGATCTTTTAGCCGTGTGCGGTGCCCCCCTCCACCATAGTCCACCTCGATAATACTGTAGCGGTGCTTAGGCGAAGCCCTGCGTCGGTAGAACATCATCATCGTCATCACGCCGTCGTGCTGACGAAACTCTCCCTCAACACTCGGCTGGATCGGAGTTCGAGGGACGTCATCGGGCTGAACCTGTGCTGAACTCGGAGGTGCCGTGCGTTCGGTACTTGATCGGTCGGATCGTGAAGGCGTACGACTACATCAACCGCGTTGTGCTAACGCTTCCGCTTTCGGTCTACGAGGGTACGTGGACAACACTCTCCCCTCTCGTTGCTATGCATCACCATGATCTTGCGTGTGCGTAGGAATTTTTTTGAAATTACTACGTTCCCCAACACACACTTCCTGCACAAACTGGACACGTTCCATCTTAATACCTAGAGACTAGTTCGGAGATGGTGCGGTTTACAAACGGCCTCAGGGGAGGCTTATTCAAAGCACGCCCAAACTATTACCACACCTTATATGGGCCATGTCATGACACATGCTAGCTCTCGAGAAATTCTGGAATCCTGCGATTTTCTGAGGATTTAAACGGTTGCATTAGGCTTGCCACCGAGGTAATTTCACCCCACGGTGGCAGGTCTTGCCCCTCCCTCATCTGCACAGGGCCTACGCATGTCGCAAGGACAACACATAGGATTTCCCATGCTGCTTCCTGGCATGATTTCATGTGCCGCCTTGCAGATCTGCAATTTCCAGCGATGAAACCATAGCACTTCAATATATGGGTCAAATATGGCACGCGGGTCTAAAAAATGCAGGGCCTGGCGTGTGTCATGTGATGGCCTCCCTTCAGAGCACGAGCAGTTTCGAGGCCATCAAAGCAACATGACACGCACTTCTTGCACAAACTGGACACGTTCCCTTTCGATACCCGAAGTCTAGCTCGGACGTGGTGCTAGTTGCAAACGGCGTCATGATAGGGTTTTCCGAAATGCGCCCAAACTTTTACCACACCCTACAGGGACACTGTGCCAGCTCTTGAGGAATTCCGGCATCATACGATTTTCCGAGGATTTGAACGGTTGCATCAGGCATGGCACCGAGGTAATTTCGCCCCCTGGTGCCAGGGCTTCCCCCTCCCTCATCTGCACAAGTCCTACGCATGTTGCAAGGATGTCACATAGGATTTTCCATGCCGCTTCCGTGCACGACTTCATGTGATGGCTTGCATATCTGTAACCTTCGGTGATGAAATCCTAGCAGAGCAATAAATGCCTCAAATTTGGCAAGCGGGCCGAAAAATGGGGTGGAGCCTGGCGCATGTCAGACAATGGCCTCATTTCAGAGCATGCGAAGTTTCGAGGCCAACGGTGCAACATGATAGGCACTACCTACACAAATCGGACAAATTCCATCTCGGTTCCCAGGGACTAGCTCGGAGATGGTGCGGTTTACAAACCGCGTCAGGGGAGGCTTATTCGAAATGCGCCCAAATTATTACCACACCCTACAGGGGCCATGTGATGACACCGTGCTAGCTCTTGAGGAGTTCCGGCATCATACGATCTTCCAATAAATTAAACTGTTACAAGGGACATGTGATGACACGGAAGCAAAATTCAAATATAATAATAATTGAATTAATAAAAAACCTTGGCATCCATCATTCAGAAGATGCCATATCACTGTGAATCTTGTCTGCCCAGAACATGTGAAGATTCACAGTAATGGTCCATCTCCTTGATATGAGTGTAATGAAGACCGAAGCTAATTGCGGCTGGACTATCCAAATATTTAAACCGGTCCTGTTTCTTGTCTCTGGGCAAGGTTGGACTAAAAGTTTGCTGAGGGACGGAGCTTTACCGAGAGCATCCCTCGGTATCTATTACTCTATCGGGAGCGATGCTAGATAAAGTTGTGGTTGGATCATAAATTAATAAAAAGCGCCGGCATACATTCATTAGAGTATGGACTGCCACTATAAACATTCTTTGTGTGGAACAGATGAAGATTTATAGTGACAGTACATATTCCTAATAATTAAGAGTGTAATGAAGACTTAACCTTAATGTGATTGGACTATCCGACTATTTGAACAGGTCCTTCTTCTTGTTTTTAAGTCAGGTAGGACTAAATCTTAGCTGAGAGCGGTCTCGGCAAAGCATTGCCACCGTGACCGTGTCGTTATTCGTCGCCGGTTGAGCCACCTGGCAACACGTTGCGTGCGACGGCTGTTTGGGTCTCGGCAAATAGTGCCTTTGCCGAGTGTAACGGTTTTCCCGAGTATTGCTCTCGGTAATATCCTGTGTTTGCCGAGTTGCACCTGTTGCCGAGAAGTACCCTCGACGTCCGTGAGCATGCTGTCCGCCCATGCTTTTGCTCTCGGCGAAGAGCCTAGCACCCGGCGTATACAAATATTCCAGTAGTGCAATCACGAATACACTTTCTGAAGCTCATGTCCATGTTGGCAACAATTCCAAAGTCTGATCTCAGTATCACCCATATACTTTATGAATAGACGGACGAGAGGAATAATCCGCCTTCGCTACCTCTATTTCGACAGTTCCTGTTTTGAACCAATGACCTGAACATATGGTGTTCCTTGGTGCCGACCTAGTAGCGGAAGTACTGTTACCCTCACCATCGAGATTGACATGACCTAAATGACCGGCTTCCATGGAGACATGAAGAGCGCGGGGGAGTCAGCACGCAGTTCTAAATTCCAGAAAGGCGAGGAAGGAGCATGAAAGTTACCCATCTTCTAAAGCGTGGGAGGTTAGCTGGAAGGATCCTTCGAGTAGTTCATCTTGGAAAGCACCTGATCGATCCATCATCCATGTAAGACATCTGGTTGTTATTTTCATGCACGTTGTTTTTGACAGATGCATTCATCATCATCCATGTAAGACATCTGGTTGTTATTTTCATGCACGTTGTTTTTGACAGATGCATGAATGCATCCATAGGTAAGTAGCTCCATCTCAATTCGTGGTGGATCTTCTACCCCTAATCTAGCTCAAGTGCGATCCATGAGAGATGTTTGGATTGTCGTTCTGAGAAAACAGTTGAAAAATAGATAACCCAGTACCCCTAAACCCATCTTAGTCAACTCATCTGTATATTTACGTTCTCACCCTTGAATGGCCCAAGGGAGAATTCTACACTTCCTCGCATCCTGATACATCTCATTCCTAGGGAAAAACAATCAAGACATCGAATAGAGCAACTTCTAGACATTATATGTCTAGTGACATGGAGGACAAGAGGAACCAACAACCCGGAAATCATAATTGATTCCACACCTCTTCTGCGATGGGACGTGATGAATATATAAGGTGGACATGTATTAGAGATCCATAGGGTGCTAGGGGTACTTCGGACATTTTTTAATCAAAATGGCACAAAATAATGTGCGAGGCCAATAGAGAGGGCTAGCGGATTGATCATATATATATATAGGGTGGGTCTATTCTAATAACAGTCTTATTCTGCTAACACCTGACCATGTACCGTCCGCTGAACCGAACCACCCCACTACCACTAACCAAACCGCAACAAAGGCCCACCCCCACCTCCCGCACGACACCCAGCTCCCTGTTCCCCCGATCCAAACTCCCACCTCCCTCCACATTCCCCGCCGAAGCGACCACACCCACCGTCTTCCTCACCACCCCCCCCCCCCCCACACACACACACACCACCTATGCACCCTCACCTTCTTCACCGCCGGGGCTCCCGCACTCCACGCGCCAGCAAACCCGTGGACTCCACCACCACCTCCACATCCACTGCCGGCTTCCCAGAAGTGCTGCGCCGCCGGCCGCCCATGGCACGACGACGAGGAGCTCGCCGCCCCACTCCTCCTGGCGCTCCGAGCCGCCGCGCCCCCTCCCGGCTAGCCGCGCCGCCCCTCCCCATGGTCGTCGACCACTCTCTGCGTGGACTGTTCCGGATCCGGCGAGATCCGTGCTGTACCAAGCTTCCACCGCCGGATCCCATTCCCCTTCTTCCCTCGGGCCTGCCCCAACACCTGACGCCTCCACCACCGGCGAGCACGGGCCTCCCTCCCATTGTTTCCTCCCTCCTCTCTAGTAGCCGTCCTCCCCAACACAAGATCCCCGCCCCGTCGCCGTGCCATGGCTCCAACACCTCCCTCATCCGCATTGTACCCGCTGCTTGCAGTTCATTTTGATTTTTTTGAAGCTCACGGATTTTTTTTTTGCAGTTTACTGTGATATCCATGGCGCTGCCTGCGCCACACCTTCTCCTGTTGGCTCCGTCCGGGGCGTGGCCGGGCTCTGCCGCGTCGGGAACCATGGTGTGGCACGGAACACCTGTGCGTGGGTGGTTCTCTTCTTCCCCAATATCAGCTCGCTATTCCAGCTCCTGGATGTTTTAACTGCAGGAAGCTGTAGTGCAAAAACATTTTGCAGTGAAGTTTTAATGCAGTTCATTTTTATTTTCCATTTTGAAAAAAAGGGTTATGCAGTGTGCAGTGCCGTGCTGTGCGGTTAACTACTAGGGTACTCAAGTGCCAAATTTGGGAGTTCACTTTGCTCTAGAATTCGTCCTTCCAAGGAATGCGGTTTTCGATTGCATTTTATTTTTGTGGGTTATTTCCTACAAGATGTTGAGTACATGATGCAGCTCGCTGTAAAATGCTATGTGTTTCATTCTATAAAAAAACCCACGAGCAGTTCACTTTGTTCACGTGATAACCGAAGAAACTAAAAAAATGATTTTCAAAAATCAGTGCGGTCCGCTTCACCTCGTCACATAAAAAAAGTCATGTACTTCACTTCAATTTGTCACGCGGTTCAGTTCCCTCGATTGTGAATTACACTCGTCTCCGGTAGTTTCACGTTTTTTCCAAAAAAAATTGTTTTACCAAAGAGGTTCACTACTCGTCTTCAAGCAGCTCATAAGTAATATTATGAAGCTCACTTTGTTCTCTCACGCAGTTTGTTATAAAACTCCTTGGTGGTTCCCTTGGTAAACAGAAATCAAAACATCTCAAAGAAGCTCTCTTCTTATTAGATGTAGTTCACTCGCTCGGTCCCTGCGGTCCACTCGCCCGGTCTACGCGCGTAAAAAATAAGAAGTACGAAAAAAAGACAACAAAAACTCATGATGTTCACTTTTGGTAGTGTTGCGGTTCACTTTCGGGAGTGTTGCGGTCCACTCTCGTCCAAAAAAAAGTTGAAAAAAAGACAACAAAAACTTGTGCGAGAAAGTTTACGTCCGACAAAAAAGAAATCATGAAATTCACTTGACTGTCTGTTGCAGTGACGCTTTCAGTTTGAAGGAGTGCGTTCTTCTGTCCGATGCAGTACACATGACGATTTTGGTCTCGCGAAAAACAGTGTCCACTTTTCGGTAAAATCAAAGCTGCTCTTAAACCGTAAGTAATTAGAGAGAGTGTTCTACATGAAAAACTTCCGCCTCGTCGATAGCTTTCCAGGGGCGTATGATTTGAATCATTCTGACCAGAGGTTTGAAATATTTCGTGAAAAAGGCTGCTGCCACTCGTCGTCCACCGCACGATTTTCAAAATTAACTTAAAACCGTAAGGAATCTCAAAAATATTTCTACATCTGAAAGTGGTGCCTCGTCCGTAGCTTTCCAACGGCATATCACACGCCTCGTTTCGACAAACGGTTAAAAAACTGTAGAGAAAAAAGTATCGAAAAATTCAAAAAAAAAATTGAAAAACATAATTCCGCGATTTAGTAATTTTAAAGCTGCACTTGAACCGTAACGAATTAGAGAAAATAATAGATATGAAAAAGATGCCTCGATGATATTTTTAAAACGGTGTATCATTTGTTTCATTCCGACGAGCGGTTTAGAAAAAAAACGCAAAAAAACGCTCGCTGCCATTCGTCGTGAGCCGCACAATTTTTGAAACAGCTCTTAAACTATGATGAATCTCAAAAAGTGTTCAACATGACGAAGTTGCGCCTAATCCATAGCTTCTCAATGGTATATTACACGCGTCGTTCCGATAAACGGTTAAAAAATAGAGCGAAAAAGGTACTGGAAAAACACCGCGTGCAGTTTTTTTCGACACGAAGTTCACTAGTCACTGTATTGCAGTACCTTTGTTACTGAAAGTGCAGTGCCCTCGCGTTGAGCGTGCAGTATGGAAGTGTCAACAAAATAGTTATTCTGTCAATATTAGCATAATAGACCGGCAATATATATAGGCAACACATACCAACACTTTATAAACAAACACACCATTTTCTTTTCATTTTTTCTAGTTGCGAGACCTCTACTACGTACTCCAATGTGCTGAGAATTGGTTACATTAATCATATATACCAAAGAGAACCATCCCTACTATCTTATTTATCTTGACATGCAACTTATGCACCTCATTTCACATGGCTCACACATGCCAGCTCAGAGAACTAATTCAATTTCTTTTGCAATACAGCTTTCATTATTTAGTAGGTGGACATATACCAGGTCAGTTGCTCTTTCCTCTTTAATTAAACTAGGTAAGTGCCCGTGCGTTGCACAGGGGCATACATATTCTGTTGGCTCAACACTGATTATGGCTAACATATACATGTAGGATCCTCATGCACATCAGATGACACTGTTGTATTTTTTACCGCTAGCATTAGATGATATTGTCGGCCTTTCTATTGCTAAAATCAGTTCTTCTTTCTCCTCCTTCTTCTACCTCCTTGACCCACTATCTCTGGCATATAAATCTAAGCGTACAACCTTTGTCAATGGTGTAGCCAGCTCGCAATCCCCCTTTCAACCCCACCGTACAGTTTTTTATAATTCTCATTGTTCGCATCTTAGTAAGTCTCTCTCCCTCATCTTAGTTAATTGCCCGTGCGTTGCAACAGGATATATTTATTATGATATTTTGATGGTTCAGTATTAATCATGTCTAACATATACCTTCAGAATCAACATGCACATCTTGTATTGTATGCTTTTTTTACCGTTAAAGCAAGCTTCCCAATCCAAGCTCGCCACCCCTATGAGTGATGCATCCGGCTCACTACCCCCATCCGACCAACATATACTTTGAACGGGGCATAAATATTCTAATAGTTTAGTACAATCATGGCAAATATATACTTTGAACGGAGTAAATTATGAGTTAACTTCTACGAAGTGGGCTCCTTTATCCATGTTCGTTTTTCTCCCTTGAGCTAGCACATCGAAGTAAGGTGAGCCTCTACTGAATATAAAGAGAACAACAACATCCTCTGGTTTTCAGTTCTAGTGCACCTAGACTGCTAACCAGCTTGTACTTCTTTCCCATCTAATAAAGTTCGGCCAACGGCCCTTCGAGAAACAACTATGTTATACTCTTAACTGCAACATGTAGAGTCATTTCATTGAACATCTCTTAGGCGTTTAGATAGACGGAGGAACAAGAAATAAAAATCATATCATAGGGAAGAAGATTACCTTGCTTGCCCCTGGCAGTCCCGTACGAAATCCCATCAACAGTGCCCATGGCATATGATCACAATTTACAAGTTATACATATCAACATACTGGAATGTGTGGCAATTCTGAACATTAGTGCATGCCTTGAATCATTGAATGTCTTGAGCTTGTACTCCTTAACCGTTTCACCACCTGAATCTGTGCTCCCCCCTTATAATTTCTCATGTGCAACATCAGCATGATCTGAGAAGATAAGGACTGTCCACTACTGCAGGATTGTTCTTATCTGAATCTCTAATTGGAGTCACATGCTCTCGTTGTCCTGTCTTGCTCTTGCAACAGTAGCTGCTGCTGCTGCCTTTTTATTGGTGATCTCTCTGCTTTGTTTGTTGCTAATGCACGTATGCGAATGCAAGGAGCTCACCTCAGTGGGTGCTACGGACATGGCGGGCGGTCGTGGCGCAGCATGTTGAGAAGGACGGCCTTGAGGTGCGGTACACCGGCGAGCCCGTCCCGGCTGCCGTCCGGTCCCCCGCGTCTACAGATGAAACGTGCCCACAAGGATCGGCCATATGGATAAGAAAGATATATGTGAATCACGATTTTAGAAAATCCAAATCGGGAGTGCATGTGCAGGGCCGTTGATGGGGAGTGCGAGCGGCCTAGAGATTTTTTCCTTCTTTTCCGCGGATCTCAACAATTTCTTCCTGCATGTCATGCGCGGTCTCCGCGATTATCTTTCATACATGTATGTGATTGCCTCCTTCTGATTTGTTTACCGATTGGTTGAAAGAAGAAAGGAAATTGATGACCTTCATTAAGTTTATTGCATTACCATAGAGGATATTCATTACCATATATATACTGATCGCGTTTGTATTACCAAACAAAAGATTGGTTACCATACATGAATTATCTGGTTGCCAAAAAAATAGAGTGAGTCTGTCCAGCCAGATGTGAATAAAACCGGCAAATAGGAACCAGCAGAAAGAAAACCGGTGAAGGGAAGAAAGAAAACCGATGGTGGGGTGGGGGTCGTACGAGAGAAGGATGGACGAAGGGTGGGCGACGTAAGAGGGTGGGAACGTTACGTTCTTTTTAGGTAGTATAGAGATATAGAGATAACCAGATCTGTTATATATAAAAAGTATTTAACGAGTTAAACAGATAAAAGAAAATTAAGCTAGAAAATCACCAAAAAAAAGAAATATCCGACCATTAATTAAACCTACTAGACGATAATGAATGTTTTTTTTAACACAGGACGATAATGAATGTTGGATCTCCAAAATTGTCTGCTAACATTATATTTCAAATAAATTACCCACCAATACCCTTAATAAGTTCTTTCATACCTCTTCGACCTTCCGGGGCAAAAAAGAATAAACAAACAAAATAAAGCCTCCTAGGTGTAGAAAGGTACTTTCGCTACACTCAATGCAACTGCCGTATTTGCCTCGCTGATCCTATACTCTCCTTGATCTACTGATCGATCTATTATAATGCTACCCAACTCCCATGCCAAAGATGCCCGCAAGTACAACACGTAGCAAGGCTGATTGATTCCTTACAGTGGACATAGCTACCCAACTTCGATGCCCTAGATTGATTCCCACCCACATACAGGCTGATTGATTCCTTGCTGGCCGGAGAACAGGCGCGTAGTTACCCAAGTCGATTAGTTAACCTCGACGACGTACCAAGCTGACTCCATCCTTTCATCTGCAGATGGATTAGGAGATGTTGGATTTGGAACATGAAGCTAGGAACGGCAAGCTGCCAAAGGACCTAGCTAGCCAACTCGGATGCGTTGATCTATTTTCACAGACCTACAACAGCCCGTATGGCATATTGATGCCTTGCCGGCCAGAAAACAGGCGCGTATGTAGGTCATTCTCGTCTACCGCGGATTTTGCCGGCTTGCCGTATACTGGATCCCGTCGTACGCCGGTACAACTTGCCGGAACGAAAACAAAAGATGCACGTGCAAGCTACTTCCTCCGTCTCTAAATATAAGTCTTTTTAAAGATTTCACTACAGACTACATACGGAGCAAAATGAGTGAATCTACAGTCTAAAATATGTCTATATACATCCGTATGTAGTTTGTATTAAAATCCTAGAGAGACTTATATTTAGGAACGGAGGGAGTAGAAGCAAGCAAGCTGGTGGATCGATTATTTGCCTAGCTAGCTACGGTAAACTGATGTATTCCGCCGGCTAGAGGCAATCGATCGACCAGGGACTACCCTCGATGTACAGCAGGGAGAACACAAGATCTCTTTCCCCCGTCTACCGTAGTTTCCCGGGAGCTTTTAACTCAGGTTCGTCCTAGCAGACATGCATGACCGCTGGAACGTGCAACGGACCTGTTGCATGAGAAGTTGAATGAGATAGATGCATCTGTTTCTATTTGTTATTTTTCCTTTTCGCTGGCTAATCCATGGTAGTACCTTTCGGTTTATCTGGGTATTAGTAAACAACAACCTACTGTTAGATTATGTTCAGATCTTAGATTCTTAATACATAGAAACTAATTATGTGTTTGTACTAATTTGGCCTTTTCTCTTCATTTGATTCAGAGAATATTTTGATGCTCTGGTCATGCATACCGTCGGTTTGTTAATTATCTGCTAGAAAACACACAGATCTACTTCGAGTGTTGCATGCCTCACAGTCGGTCTCCACAACCAAGCTGACATCACCTGCGTCGGGCTCTGCAACAAGACCTACCTCGACTAGATCGGCTTCGCCGAGCACGGCCTCAAGGACACTCTTCGAGAACATATGCTACGTTGCTCCATCCCTACTCATCTTCGTACCATGTGATGATTAGTTTTCAGGTACGACGAGATAAAGATTGTTCACATGTGAAAAAAACAACTCAAAGAGACCAGTATTCATCTTGAAAAGCAACCTGAAGAGACAAGGAAATCAAATTCTTGTATCGACTTCTCTTCTTTATCTCTCCTATTGCACCTTTTACGTATATATCTCGCATGTATTCTATCAATTGATGATGTTTTACAGGTGCCTCTATACAATATCTAATTCGATCAACAAGCTAAGTCCATCCACACTAATCTACTCTGCATTTTTAAAGCATGGGCACACGGACATATAAGTGATGAACCCGCACTAGGTGGTCACCGGATAGCAATATCAGCCTCAGAGCGTGTGCAACGAGGCTGAAATAAGGCAGACAACCATGGAATTCCACAGCCCTCCATCACATGTATTGCTGCATGATATCTCAGTCACGTCCAAAATCCTTGCACCATCGACACATATCCCTGATTGCATGATATACTTTTATTCTAGATTATAGCGTATGCATCTTTTGGTACATTATTTTTTTACCTTGGAAAACTGACATGCAAGAGTTTTAGAATGTCAATCGTTATACCATTGAGACATAGGACTATTAAATTACAACTGAATATACGTGTTTCAACATAATTGTTTACATCTACAATCATTGAAAGTTAATTTCGTTTCTGGGCAGAAGGTTTTTATTTGGGCAGGTTCAAGGTAGAAAAACCATGCGTAGCGCTTCGCCCATGCCCTCTATGCGTGCCCCCGTTACATGTCTCCTGAAAGGTCTCCTAAAAGGTCTCCTAAAGCGAGGGTAGAGTGTGGAAGCGAGCAGGTCTCCTAAAAGGAGACTTTGTAACCTTTTCAGGAGCTCTAGCTAGGTGGGCTATTGTGAGTAGTTAGTTTCCGAGCATTAGACCATGTAGAGGTGGAGTACCTACATCGATATTTATATCTATAGCTATACCTAATATTAAAAGGAGGATTATTCCTGAATTCTCCTTCCATCACCCATTCATAACCGTTAATTTTGTGTTAACCACAAAGATTGGCGGTTGAGATCTAACAAAAACGGCGACACGTTTCGTGCATTCTTCCTGTGGGATTCCTATGAAAGTATCATGCCTCTGTACCATCGTTTGCTCGAGCTCTCCAAATCAGTTTCCTCGCGGCCCCATTTCCCACCCGATTTAAAACTGAAAACCATTTGTCCATTAGTGAAAAAAAAAGGTTATGTGGAGAATACAACCGGTTGGTACTTTCATAATACTAAGATAAGATCTGGCAAAATCAAGTCGGCTCCGCCATTACGAGGACCGGCGGCTAAGAAGGTCGTGATGACCGGAGCGGCGCCTGTGACGGCTTGAGGTTTTCCAGGGCGGATGGAGCAGCGCTTGCACGACCGCGTCCATGGGAGCAGGGAAGGACTCTCGCTCTTCCCTGGCCACAAGGGCACTTGTTTACTTGGTTTTGAGCAGATCGATGTTCTGGGAGAGGATCATGACATTATTAGGAAAAAGCCTAGCAGTAGGGCGGGGTCCTGCGCTACTTATACGGCGCTACATCTAACATTTATCAGTAGCGCGTGGTGCCCCACGCTACTGCTATACATGGCTAGCAGCAGCGATCATTAGTTCAACGCGCTACTGCTAATAGCTGCAACGCTTTTAGCTTGGGTGCGCTACTGGTAAGAGCACGCTGCTGCTAACTTTTTCCCCCTCGCTACTGTTAGTTTTATTAGTTTTTGTTTTTTTTTCTGCATATTTTTTTTGTATTTGAACAGGCTTTATATAATAATCTTTAGCATATCATACACATACAAATGTAATCATAGCATCAAATCATGTCATCATCATAATCATCATCCAACACAAAGTGGTCTCTCGTCATCATCTCGAAAATAGCGATACAAGTCTCGATTACTTGCAACTACATCGTCATCCATCTAAACAATGGTATACACGAGAAGAGCTATCACTATGAGTGAGAGCGGAACTATGCAGTACATGAGTTCGTATCCCTCTCTCGCATTAGCATGAACCTAAACTAACTACTGGCTGTCGCTCGGAAACCGGAAACCGGTACACCTGGGTCTGACACTCCGGCCACTCATCGTATACTCCTGGCGTTGCACTTCTTTGTCATCGATGATCTATACACCTGCATCATCACATGAGTCGATGATATGCAACATACATAGTTGAGCAACAGAAAGAGGCAGACTTGGCAAAAATAAAAGCAGTATATCATAAGCATAAATAACAAAGTTCATCGTACCCAAAATGCCCTAACCAGAGTGATCTCCCCTAGTTGAGGAGGACGGTTTAATTACATCACAAATAAAGTTTCGTCGTGCATAACTCAAAGTTTCGTCATTCAGAAAGTACGGACTAAACGGACACGTTGTTAATCACTCCAACATGTCGTTCCATCCATCCAAGTCAGGGAGACAGTCCCCGAGCTTAGGGAAAGGCTTCAGATCGATACGCTGAGCGGCTACGCGTGTTCGGACGTCTTCCCGCGACATTTGCCCTTCCTCGTAGAACACACCTGCTTTGTCGAGGACCTCCTTCACGATGACTTGGGTAAGTTCACACTGGATGTGATAGAACTCACCTTGAAGTCGATGATCCGGGATATCTCCTACGTTCTTTGCTCATTGCAGAATATGGGCATCGCCGGATGTAGGTGACATGCGAAGGTTATGATGATCCCGTTTGTACTCCAGCATAGAATCCATCACTAAGAGTATCACTCGGTTGCTGGATGCAGCAGAAGTCGGTCTTATGGCCGAAGGCGGGCCTGCCGTCCCTTTGCTTCTTGTCCTTGACCTCTCCACCCCGTTTGCCGTAGTAAACATAGCACTGTCGAGAACAGACTTGATGTGGGTGTAATCCTTTTTGTTCATGTTCTTCGACGAGTCAAGTAAAGAGCGTGGGAGTATCGGGGGTAGAGGATGATGAGGAGGGCGCGCCCGCCGCTGCGCAAAATAAGTACACCTTAAATTAATTTGCCTCCATCGTGCAAATGAATGATAAATGGTGTGTTAAGCATCCAGAGAGGGACGGATCCTGGGTGATGATTTACATGCTACCCCAGGCACCTGGACGGTCTAAAGCAGTAAGCTATCATGGTTGGGAACCAAGTATGATTCGTTCTGGTGCTGTTATGGAATAGGTAATATTTAAAGCCTGCTGAGTACTGTTTACCATATGGCATTGCCGCCTTCATATTAAAATCAAGTAACTGCAGCATTTTCCTTGCGATTCTTGCTTTCTGCTCTAAGTTGTGAAGGTTGTAGTTTGAAATTGGAAAGTTCTTGTGAATGCTCTGTTTTTGCATTTGCACGGATCAAATCCTTTTCGAAACTTGGCGATTCTATTTACTTCGAGGAGAAAGGAGAGACACCGGCACTCAGCATCATTCAGTACATACCAAGCACTTTCAACTGGAAAACAGCTGGGGTTACTGTTACCCAACAAGTTGAGCCCCTAGGCTCCTCGGATATGAACTTTCGAGTTTCACTCTCTGTTTCTGGAAAGGTAATTCTTTGCGAGTTTTTTGGCATGAAATTCATATTAGAGCATGCGAAGTTAGCCTCCTTATTTTTGTGCAGACAAATGGTCAGTCCGCTGCATTGAAGGAGTTCTCCGTGAGTTCAATCCTAGCTATGTGGCCCTTGTGGAGGAGTACCCAGGAAGGAGGTGGAATCGGCTGTTGACTAAGCCTCTGCCTAAGCGTCCATCCGTTTGAGGGTGACCACAATTGGTAAGATGTAGGACAATTAGGCCACAAATTGATCTGATATCAAATGGTGTAGATTAGTAGATACAACATATAGACATGGTCCACTGGGATGGTCATAGTTTAACCATCTTTCTTTAATGTTACATACTGCAGTCTTCTATTTTTGAGTATAATTTTCCTTGATTTTCTTCAAAAGTGTTGATCTATTATGATTATTTTCATCATATCATGCCCTTTTCATTGCGAAATATGAAAATGCGTCATCGCTGACTATGTACTTTCATTCTTTTTACTATCTTAAGAACTGAGAAGATTAAAAGAGGGTTTTTGTTTCATCTTCCCCGATGATGCTCTCTGGCCAACAGATGCACATACCTCACCCCATTAATACCCTGCAGATGCTATGTTAAAAAACCCTTTTGTAATGCCATCGTCATTAAGCCCGCACGCCTGCTCGCATCCACATCTCGGAACCGACCTCCATTCTGGTAGCACCCCCCCTGTTTTCAACCACCTAAGGATTCCTATACCGAGCTTATGTTTTGTTAGATTGTCCCTTGGATTGAAAAGTGCTCAATGTTTTACTTCATAAGCCTCTTGCTGGTTAAATTGACTTGATCACTTCAGATGTCTCTTGCTGGAGCTCCCTTTTTCCAGCTACCCCTAATTTTCCTATGCTTAACTTATGTTTTTTAATTTGTCAGATGGCACTCCGGATCGAAAGATGCTCGGCGTTTTGCTTCATAGGTTCATGTTGTTGGCATTGACTTTATTGATTCACATGTCTCTTGCTACTCGAATATGTACAGAAGCTCTCCTCGGTTAATATTTTTTTCACTTCATGAACATTTGCACCTTTTACTTGTATATCATAGGAATTTCTTTCTCTGGAGCTTTTCCAGTTCAGAGAACTTAACTTCACAATTGACATCAGAAGAGAAACAGATAACAATTACAAAGAAATAAAATTTAGAAAATCTATGGGTGAAACTAAGCAAGGGATATATTAGCCATGGGGAGCTTTCCAGATGTTAAATCAATTTTATTTTGTCCATCCAGGTTTATTGCCCGTAAGAAAGTTGATGTCAATATCCATGCATCCTTCCTCCCCTAGAAATCAATTTTCTAGAATGTAGAATGGTGTGATGTGTGCCTTGAGTTATCTTTGTATTGCATTGCAGTTGTAGTAAATTTTGTAGTTTTGGTCTTTGCGTGGAAGTAGTGTAAGTAGAAGCACACATCATATGGTATCATGGTCGCTGCCGGTACAATGGAATGTGCAGCTATTTTGTGACGTGGTGTAAGTGTTCTAACCTACACACCAGCTCGGACTCTTTTGCAGCATGTACGTTTGCAACCTCTATACGTGTGATTTTGCTCGACCCTGCGTGTTGTACCACAAATTTTGTAGGAAACAATTTACAAGGAAAAATACATGTACTACATGCGATTGCAAATAACGGAGTAAATAGCATAAAACTACCACTTTTCGTCCTATTATTCCAAAAAACTACCATATTTTTGTTTGTGACTGATAACTACCAGAATTGGAGTCGGTTGTTTCAAAAAACCCAAATGACCGTATGTTTTACAATTGATTATGATTCTGACATGTCGGGCCCGCACGTAAGAGCTCTAATCGTTTGACCGTTTGTTGACTGTTATGTGGCATAAAACCAATCAGGTCCCTGCCAAAAAATAAAAAAGCAATCGGGTCCCTGTATTTTTTCGCCACTGCCATGACCGCCGCAGCCGCACAGCAGTCGCCATTGCCGTGTCGCTGCCCTCCAGCCAGCTCCCAGCCGCCGTCCACCTCGCCTCCTTTCCCACCCCACTAGAGCTCCGCCTCCACCTAGCGGCCGCCACGCCGCCACCAGCGAGCTCACCTCCCCCTCTGGCCGGAGCACGGCCTCCCGCATGGTGGTGGAGGGCCGGAGCAGGTGAGGAGGGAGCAGCGCGCGGCGGCGCTGCCTCTGCCGGATCTCGTCGGCCCCGTGGGAGAGGAAGAGGTTGGCGGCGACTATGGCCCCGGTGAACTGCCTGCTCTCCGCCGCAGCCGCCGCTTGCTTGCCCGCCCCTTCCTCTTCCCCTTCGCCTATTGATGCCCGCGACCGCTGCTTGCTGCTTCCGCGAACTCGACGTCGTCGACGTGCGGGGGCAGGCGGAGGCCGGCGCCGGCGAGCAGGTAGTGGAGCGCGTCGAGGCCGTGGGGAGGAGGTTGCCGGCGACCGGGCTATGGGAGAGGAGGTTGCCGGCGACGGCCATTGGAGCCGAGCGCTTCGAGCTGCCCCACCCACCTCGAGCGGACGCGAGGAAGAGGGAAGAGAAAGAGACCACGCGACGGGGAGCTCCACAGCGGCAGGCGCCATGGCTGCTGAACGACGAGCTCCTCTCGATCTTGAGCACGGCCGCGCGAGGGAGTCGATTGCTTTTCAAAAATATTTACAGGGACATGATTGCTTTTTTAATAAGATTGTTAGGAAGAGACACTGACACGTGGGCCCCACATGTCAGTTAACGGTCAAACTGACGGTCAACCAGACGGTTCGTTTAGGAGCGGGCCACACCTGTCATAATCGCGATCAGTTGTAAAACACAAGGTCATTTGAGTTTTTTGAGACAGCCGACATCGGTTCTGCTAGTTATCAGTCACAAACAAAAATGTGGTAGTTTTTTGAAACAATAGGACGAAAAGTGGTAGTTTTATGCTATTTACTCCAAATAACGTACTAAACCATAAGTGCCAGGTATGCATTGGATGTATCAAGTATAAACTGTCTTTGTTGGGGCTGAATCTCTCAACCCCTCTTCTTCCTCTCGGTGTTGCTTCTCACAACACACACACACACAAATGGAGACACAAGTATTTGGTGCCGAACTGCCTCACACAGCCGCCGGCCTTTTCTTTCTTTCTCTATTCTCTTCTTGAAAGCAAACATGCATACATATCTTAAATACACACACGCACGCACTAACCTGGCCATACACTCGGCCACTAACAGCACGACTCCATGCACTAAGTCAGGCCACCAGCCCAACTAACTCCACGCATGCACCGTAACAAACCACTGCTTACTTGCCCGATCTCTGTGCAGCCCGTCGGCTCAAGAAACGCATGCAGCACCGCTTCACGCGGCACAGGCCTCACGCCATGCATGATCTTTCTTGGTTGAAACCAGCGGCTCGTACGCATCTCACGTACTTCTGCACACACTACACATACTCTAGCTACATGCAGAAAGGAAGGAAACTAAAATGCAGATACAATCAAGATTAAACCTAACATTCTTCTCCTTAATCTTGATTCTTCACTCATGACGTAGCATTCAGAGAAGAGCCGGCTCGTCCACGCCGAGCAGTGCCTTCTCCTCATTGTCCTTCTTCTTCTCCGGACACTCCCAAGCAAAATGCCCAAAGGCATCACAATTATAGCATTGTACTTCGCTCTTGTCTCTGCGCCCTCCACCACGGCCATGGCCACGGCCACCACGGCCACGTCCTCGCGATGAGTCATGCCCTCTCGCCATGAGGAGCTGCTCTTCTTCACGTGCCGTCTCCCGCCCCTTGACGAGCTCCTCGTGCGCCTTGAGTGAACCAATGGCCTCCTCCATGGCCATCTTGTTGGTGTCGCCGAACAATGCAATCGATGACGCAACGTGGATGAACTTGTTGGAGACGGCTCGGAGCAGCTTCTTCACGACGTACTTCTCCTCCATCGCATCACCAAGCTCACGGATGCGCCCCACGAGCGTCGTGAACCTCGCCGCGAAATCATCCACGGACTCCGCATCACCCATCTTGAGGCCATCAAATTCCGAGCACAAGGGTTGAACCCTCGCCTCTCGGACGCGCTCGACACCGACATGCATGGAGCGTAGCGCCGCCCGCACATCGGCTGCGGTCTCCTTCTCCGCAACTCGCAGCAGCGTCGAGTTGTCGATGGACTGGGAGATGATCGTCATGGCCATCTCCTCCTTGCCCTTGTCGACCTCCGATGAGGCCTCGCGTTCAACGGTACCCCACGCCCGTTGGCGCGCAAGAGGTACTTCATCCTCATCGCCCACGCCGCGTAGTTCGTCCTCGTGAGCAGCGGGAATGGGAGCTTCCCCGCCACCGTCGTGGCAGCCGCCATCGCTGCTGAGTCGCTGAGCACCAACACTCCACTCGCTGAAGTGTCACGCGGCATCGTCTTCGTCATCACCTGACGCTGATACCAAATGTTGGGGCTGAATCTCTCAACCCCTCTTCTTCCTCTCGGTGTTGCTTCTCACAACACACACACACACACAAATGGAGACACAAGTATTTGGTGCCGAACTGCCTCACACAGCCGCCGCCTTTTCTTTCTTTCTCTATTCTCTTCTTGAAAGCAAACATGCATACATCGAACATATAAACCCTCAAGAAGTCATAGGCAGGATAAAGATGGCCACGTTGCCTTTAATTCGCCATAAACAGTATTCGTGCCACCGCCTGTAAATTCTATGCCCCGCCAGGGGCATTTTAGTCTTTTCACCTTTGGGTATAAAAAGCAGCCTGCCCGTGGAGAAGCCCTAGCCGCCGCCTCCCGTCCCACTCGCCTCCCCTTCCTCGTCGCCCCTCCTCCTTCTCCTTCCCCCTCCTCGTCGCCCCTCCTCCTTCTCCTCCCATCATTGCCCCTCGTCCTCCTCCCACCGCCGTCCCCTCGTCCTCCGCCCCTCCCCCCTCCCACCCCCTCGCATCTCGTCTGCCCCGGGTGCGGAGGCGAGCTGCTGCACCCACTCCCCTCCTCCAATGGTGCTCCCTTCCCGGCTCGAGCCCTAGGGCCGCCGCCTCTGGTGGCCATCGAAGTCAGGCACCAGCTGCAGCTCCAGCTCCACCTCGGCCCCTCCTCCCCACCCATGGTGAGCAACGGCCCCCCTCTCTGTTCTTATTTTTTTCATGTATAGATTTAGGAATTGATGGATCTGTGGATGGATGGATAGATCGATGGATGTGTGCTTCAGAATCTAGCAAAGCACCTCTTGTTGTATACATATGTAAATAGTAATTCTTGTTACTCACCCATATGAGGTATAGGTTGTGGGAATCCAGAAGTAGAATAAATAGTCAATCTTGATCATATGGAGTGATGATTTATATTCTTTTCGTGATGAGCTAAAACACAACGTAGGTGTTATTTAGCTTGCTGCTGTAGGACAGAGGAACAAAACATGGGTCGTTGAGCTCACTGCTTAAGATTGTTGTTCTCATTCGTAGATGAAGAGTTAATGTGTCCAGGTTTTGGTGCATTGACCAGCGAAATTGGGGAAGCTACTGGTCCTTTTAAACTGCACAAATGCATTATGCATTTAGTTCAGGTTGTCATGTTTACGATCATATACGGCAGCCTTTTATTTTAAATATAAAACTCCTTTTATGTACAAGCTTATTTGATCGCTGGAAAGCTAAATGATGTTTGCTCATCTCTATATCATGACAGTCCTTGTTAAGATGCAACAATGCCTTGTGCGTGTGTAGGTTGCATTGTTTCTGTATAGGGGCGCATATCAGGATGAGCTTCCCGAGTCCTTCTTTCCCCTCCGCTCATGATCTCTTTCTCTCTTTTCCGTACCCATCTATGCAAGAATTGTGTAGCCTAAATGCCTCTATATGTTGTATGTATTCTTAGATGTGCTTTGATCTATTGTGAATCTTGTGATCACAGAACTTTCTGAATCCGACGCTGTCAATTGGGCCGCAGAGAGGAAGTGTGGTGGAGATGAGATGGGGACAAACGATCCTGCAGCGATGTTGTTTCTTTGTTCTCCTGCTCAAGGTTTTCTCTTTCCTACGTAATGTCATGATGGTTCAGTTTTTCATCTCTACATTGGGATTACACAAAACTATTGATGTTTTCCCTCCTCCAATAGCGCTCCCTCCCCGGCTCGAGCCTTAGGCCCGCCGCCGCCTGGCACCACCTACGGCCGCGGTCGCTGTTGGCAGCACCTTTGCCCGTCTCCGCCTACGTGCCGCCGCCTCTGGTGGCCATCGAAGCCAGGCACCAGCTGCAGCTGCAGCTCCACCTCGGCCCCTCCTCCCCACCCACGGTGATCACCGCCCCCCCTCTCTGTTCTTATTTTTTTCATGTATTGATTTAGGAATTGATGGATCTGTGGATGGATGGATAGATCGATGGATGTGTGCTTCAGAATCTGGCAAAGCACCTCTTGTTGTATGCATATGCAAATAGTAATTCTTGTTACTCACCAATATGAGGTATAGGTTGTGGGAATCCAGACCTGAAGTTGGGGATTGATAATGTGAAATGGCGGCGTCACGAGCCAGAAGGTCACCACTTAGACCATAAGCAGCCCAGCACCCAGCGCCCAACAACAGCAATCCAACATATATGCACATAACAAGTATGAGCGGACACACGCATGAGCAAGCATGGGAATAGAAATGGATAGCCATGCTGAGATGGTTCTTGGGCGTACCTGTGGTGCGGGGAGCACCGGTCAGCCCAGCGGACCTTTGACATAAGCACAACACTGGATCAGACACACGCACAGTCGTTGGCATGTGTGCTCGATCGGCAGCCCGCGGCTGGATACAAGCAACCGGCGCGCCTTGGTCCCTTGGCCTATCCATCAGCATTATATCTCCTTCATCAATTATTTTTCTCATATTCTTTATGATGAAGGCTAGGAACTATGCTAAAATATACATATGTCTTAGTTGTTGCTTTTCTTAATGCAGATATGGAAGATCTAAAAGCCTCTGTGAAAGATTTTTGGTTCTGCAGAAGCCAATGATCTGGCACACTGAGACCTTAATTTCTGGAGTGAACGACTGCAGGAATCAAAATACAATGTTGATGAGGTTCTTTCTTTACAGAAGTAGATTACAATATTAATGAAATTAGCTCCTGGCCATTGCATCTTTGCATACTTATTGGAAGTTGATTTGCTTATTAATCGTAGCATAGAACTTTTCAGCTATGATGTGTGAGAAAATTATTTCCATTTCTCATCTATCATGGATATGTTGATATATTGCTCTACTAAAAGGCATTGTTGGCTTAAGATGACTTGAGAATTGTACACTTTGGTATGTATAAAGTTAGTTACTGAGTTTAGTAGCAGTTATGAAAGTTAGAGCACATACATGCTTGATTTTACTTCCTTTAATACGGGCATTCTATAATTACTAAGAACTGATTTGTTGAAGTGTGCCTCCCTATTTTGTCCAGATAACTACTTTTGGTTAGGCGGGGGAAATAAAAAGGGTAACCATAGATATATGGTCTAGCATCACGAGGTTCAGGTTCCTGCTGTTGGTCAACCGTTGCTTCGGTCGAGGTGGGTTATGCTTGATTAAGTTCTTCTTTGTATTTTTGTTCATGGCCTACACTGGTGTTATCATCTATTCTATTTCAAACATTTCAATGGCTTAGTTTCATGTCCCAGTACCACTTGAAGTACAACTAAGTACCTTCTGACAGGAGGATAATGTATGTATTTACCTATGGTTATTGTTTCCTATAAGAAACATGATCATCTCACCTTGGTTTCCCCTGTATCTGACTTGGGACAGTTTTATGTGAGATTTGTTTTGCATTTTCTGTGTGTGTGGATGCTTAAGCTTAAGCTTTTGTTATTTGGTTCAGTTAGAGATTAAAGAAGACTGAAATTGAGTCGATGGTGTATATACTTGATATATATATAAATGGTCAAAATAAGGAAGTGATTTTATGAAAGTCAAATGTGCAGTTGTCTTCCTGTTTGAATCTTCATTGGCGATTCCAAGTTTGCTGCTTCCTAAAAAGTGGAGATTTGTAGTACGGACAGAACTTCAACCTATTCAGTATAGATCTTAAATTGACCAGGCAATAGTATACTATTTTTTATTTACGGCCTTAGAATTGTATTGCCACAACAACAACAAAAACAGATTTGAAATCGCAAAGAAAGCAGGTTCTTATGCTCGTAACAATCCAGGAGACGATTCTGTAGCTTAATTTCTGCTTAGTCTTTTCCATCCTTAGCTAACGGTATTAATTTGGTGATAATTTAAGATTTTGGGTAGTAGAGAGATCATGTAGGCCATTTTGGTCCTTTATACATACAAGAGTTACATACATTCGAGCGCCAATAATTCAACTGTCGGTTATCAATCGGCTGTGTGTATCTTGTTTCAATCGGCAATGGTGCATATACATTTCAGTGAGCACACATATATGCTTGATTTTACTTCAGTTAATAGAGGGCATTCTATAATTACTAAGAACTGTTTTGTGAAGGTGTGCCTCCCTATTTTGTCCAGATAACCACTTCTGTCAACATATTGTGACCAGATTATGATGCATGGTCTCTTTCCAGCTATGGAAAATGGTGTACTGCATACTGCATACACTGATGATAGGATAGATGGTTTGTGACGTACAACCTCTATACCAAAATATAGGATCTTTGGACACGCACTTTGTGGTAGAATGTGTCGAACATAGGTCTGTTTGCTAGAATATGTGTTGTGTCGATGTTGCAACTAGCATACACAATGACTTCGCTATATATTTTCATAATGCTATGTTCTGCCAGTTAAATGACTTCTTATTGTTTTGAATCTACTACAAAAGTGTTTAAAGATTTACTTTGTCCCAGCGCCTACTTTGGATCAAAAGAAAGTAAAAAAGCTAGAAGATACTCCCAATGGAACAATTTATCCTATATCGAGTGGTCATTGTGTTGTGTATCAGATAACTTCTCATATTAGTAGTTCCCACTAAGAATTCTTAGTTTTCATTCTTTTCTTTTAAGAAGAAAAATCTGAGTATTGGTGTATCCAGAAAGGATCTGGAGGTCAGCTTGTTAGTAATCCCAATATGTGTGCCAAATTATGTTGCTGTGGGTCTCAAGGAATGAATGACAGCAAGCTGATGGTTCTGCTCGATGGATCTGTGTACTTTCCGATATATGAGAACAAGGGCAGCAATAGGATGCTCATCGGCAACATCCTGTGAAACTGACTGCTGCATGCTAACTATCCATATGCATAATCCTATATTTGTGTAGATAGTTCCTATCACCTGAAGTATCAAAATCTTGTTAAGCGTTGGCCCGATGTTTTATATATTTTCAGCACCAAGGGCGATGTAGAAATGCAAGAACAGAAGCTTTGCGAGGTAATTCAGTCAGCTATTTGCATGTATGTTTTCTGCTATAGCGAGATCATTTATTTTATTTAGAAAATAGAACATGAAGTGTGATTACAGGAATCTACTACTGTTAGCATGAACAGGCTTTGTAATGTACCTACTGAACAATAGCATAATTGAATCCTTCCTAAGCAGTGTCTGTCAATCGAGACTTCACATGCCTGGTTTTAATTTACGAAGAGTAGTGTGTGGTGCTCCAATATTCAACTGTGTTCTTGAAGTAGGAATTATGTTTTTTTATAGTTAAAGTGCTTGTCTATTGGTCTGGTGTATATAAGTGAAAGAAAACAAAAACAGATGGGGGAAGGGAGATTCTTGATTTTCTTTTCCTTTTGTTTCTATTTGATAATTACTCCCTACTCTGATGCTTCAATGTTTTTTTTAATCTCCCGTGTTATATTTTTTTGGTGCTACTTGGGCTTTCTGAGGTCCTTTTTGTTTTCATTAAGAACAAAATAGAGTTACTTAATTTTAGAGTTGAATGTTAGACACAGAGCTATGAGTCAATGTACTGGTTCGACAAGCTGTATTGTCATATTCACCTGTGCTTTGGAAATTAAAAAGAATTACTTTGTTTTATGTTTGAATGTCAAGCAAAAATAGAATGGGGGAAGGGAGCTCGCAATACAGATTCTAATTGTTACTTGGTGTTCTGATCCTTGTGTCTGCTCTTGTAATAATCTTGTGTGGGTGCCTTCACATGTAATCTATTGCCTCTCTGACATGTTTTGCTACAAAATTATGTCTCGACCATATGTATTTACATTACCGTTGTTAGCTTCTGATATTTAAATTATGATAGGACAATGCCTCTTTAGCTGTAACTGTGATACTCCTGATGTGCAAGTAAACACTACTAGGATAACTAAAAAAATCATGAAATGCGAGCAATTCTCGATTTAAATAGTGTGACCTTACATAATAGGAGCTAATCATTGTGTCGTGTTCAAAATGGGTACTAGAAAAGATAATTGAATAGCAAGTCCTGTAGAGTTACTACCATAAATGTTTATTTCTAACTGCATGATCTGAACTGCACATTCTGAAAGTATATTAGACTCCTGCCCTTGGGAAATTAGACTGCCATAGCAATACTTCTGTAAAGAAATGTCGTGCTAACTTGATGGTTCAGTTTAAAGCTGTAGGCAGAGGCTTGCGGCAGGGAGGAAATCATTATGCCAGTTGAAAACCAAGCCGTTTATTTTGTGGGTGTATGATCTGGACTGTGCTTCTCTGAAAGTATGCTCTTGGGAGATTTAGCTATTGTGGTTTTGCTTGGTAAATAGATGACATGCTAAAATGTTGGTTGTTAGAGCCTCCCTGTTCTTCTAAAAAAATGTTTGGTTGTTAGTACAGAAGTGGTGACACTATTTGGTCCTCTGGTATTGATTCATGATTTGTGCTTAATACATGATGTTGGTATCTGATCACTTTATTGCTCATGCCTCACTTGATGTTGCATGGTGTATAGGCAAAGTGCCAATGGAGTGGCACATATCGTACTTCGCTACTACCTACATGCGATTCCATTTGATTTCACTTTGATTTTGTTTTTCTGCTAATCGTTTCTAGGTGGTTGTTGATGAATCATATAAGGATGGTGCAGAACTCACAAGAGGGAAAAGACCGAACTGCGGTAACCAAATCAAATAGCTGATAAGGTACAAATTTCTGAAGATATATGGTTTGCCCTAAAAAAGCATATACATCATAGTACAAAGGGGAATTGCATCTCTATTTTATGTTATGTTTTCTGCTTGCTATCTTGTTCATGGACTCTCTGTAAGTGCGCCTTTCTATTAGCAACCTTAGTGCCAATGACTCAACAGTCAGCTATCAACCAGAATAGTAGGGCATTGAGCTTGTTTAAACTGTAGAGTACACATGCATATACTGTTACTCAGACATCAAGAAAACAGGAGATAAACATGTATGACGATCTACCATGTTATTACTCGGGTGTTGATTAGGAAGTAGACATAGGTTTAGCAGAGAAGAGGTTTTAGTGATTTATCAGTTCAGGCTATGGAAGTAAACATGAGGCATTGAAGCTAATTTGAATTAGGCATGATGAACCAAACTTTTTTGTAATTGCCATTAGTGGGTCAACAGGTTAGGCATTTTCATGAGACAATATTGATTTTAATGACGGCTAATAATTACACCGCTGCCTTTGTTTCAAAAGTAAAACTTTGCTATCTTTGACCTTGCCAACATCAGCTCAAAACTGAAATACTCCGGATTTACTTGCTATCTTTTAGACGTAATAATGTGTTGTTTGTGAAGGTTCACTTGGAAGTGGTTGAGGTAGCCTGACCTGGTGAGACCTGGTGACCCGATGTGTACATCGGAGGAAGTAGATCTTGTGAGTGCGGGAGTGGATCTTGCAATTGAAGTCGTGTCTCCGATGCAGAGGAGCAGCGGCGATGCGGTGGAAACTACAGGGTGAGTGAGAGATTGGAGAAGGAGGGGATGGTCATGAAGTGAGTAAGTGGATTAACATCGTCTGGTCAAGTAACCTGGGCCAGCCCATTATTGTGAATCTGTCATTTGTCTTCTTGTAAGCCCACAACACGGTTTAAATATGTATTGGGAGTTTGGGACAACTAAATCAGATAAATTAAAGAAATTATAACGCTTATAATGGTTTATAAAATGAAGTAACAAAGTGCATATCCAAGTATAGTAAATTTTAGAATGTGGTTGTTTGTTGTTATTCATTGTTAGGCTTGGCATTTGAATCTTTGTTAGATCTGAAGTGCCTTTGATAGCATGGAATATTTGTACAACGCACTGTGGAGGCATGGTCTTTCTCAGGATGACTAACAAGGATGATCGGCAAGTGTTTGTTTGCCAAAGTTATGGCGGTTTGAAAAAAGTCGTTGGTGCATTACTGTGGATCTCAAGATGGCTATGTGTTTATATTTTGCATAATCACTCTGAAGGCTATGCTTTATTTTTTTCTCTGAAATTTGCTCTTGAAGAATCATGTATCTATGTTAGATCCGGTGAGAAAAGGCGCTTCCAACTAGAGGATGCGGGAGTGTTGACCACATTTGGTTTTCGACCTGCGTGTCTAAATATTCTCACAATACTTGGCTCCCTCTCGCCCCTTGCGCCATTTGGCGCAACGAGTCATCTAGTATCTTAAATACACACACGCACACACTAACCTGGCCATCACACTCGGCCACTAACAGCACGACTCCATGCACTAAGTCAGGCCACCAGCCCAACTAACTCCACGCATGCACCGTAACAAACCACTGCTTAGCCCGATCTCTGTGCAGCCCGTTGGCTCAAGAAACGCATGCAGCACCGCTTCACGCGGCTACGCCAGCTTGACGCGGAACAGGCCTCACGCCATGCATGATCTTTCTTGGTTGAAACCAGCGGCTCGTACGCATCTCACGTACTTCTGCACACACTACACATACTCTAGCTACATGCAGAAAGAAAGGAAACTAAAATGCAGATACAATGAAGATTAAACCTAACAGTCTTTCCTGAGTTTTAATTAATATGCATGTATTCTTTAGCAGACAAACATTGTGGCCATGTGCTTTAGAATTATTTTTCTTGACATGCCATGTACTTCGGAAATCAACTAATCATGTATATCCTAAAGACACAACTCTATTTCCCTTTCTGCTTTCCACTATTGATGGTTAAACATTTAGATGTTTAATCATGAGATATAATGATGCAAGGATTTTACATACTTGGGTTTTGAATTTAATTTTTATTAGCTTCAACAGGTGCGCTATTCTGAACACTGAAGCCCTCTTATTAGCTTCTGTGATCAGAGAATTTAGGTTAGATAGTTTGTTAAGCATGTTTCCTATTCTCTAGGATTTTATGAAATATTTCTTAGTTTGAGTTAGTATGGGAAAACATATATGTTCTTTTCAGATGGGAGAGATGTTTACATGTTCAGCCTTCAAAATGTTAGCTGCACCTACAGGTCCAGAGAGTATTAGTATCTCTGCTCAATGACTTTCGATTGTGCTTCTATTGGAAACTAAGGATAGTTCTGGCATGTCTGACCAGCATCTGATGTTCCAGTATGTTTACTGAGAGCAGTCGACGGAGGATCCAGTGAGAGATCTAGAGCTCTTCTGAAGGAGGGAGATGTGGAAAAGAGTGGTAAAGTTGGACTACGTTTGTTCCCTTTAAAAACAAGCTTGGATTGTCTGTCTTTAATTTATCTAATTTCTATAATATATATGATTTTTAAGGGTTTACTTCTGTGTACCGTGTACGACATTGGGATAATAACTGTCAGTTAGTAATGCTGCCATGAGACTACTGGACGAAGAATATTTATATAACTGTACTATTTGTTTCAAGTCAATGCACAAGCTCAGATTTTTCCTCTTTGTTTTCTTTGATATTTAAGATAGGAAACAATAGTGTTTGTGCCACAACCATTCCAACTGAAAAGTACAAGGTCTGTTTTCATGAGCAAACGTTTGATCATGAATTATAGAAATGGTCCGCCGAAGGGGATAGTATAATTGATGGAAACGGTCATTCGTCCTGATGTACTATTTTTTTTATTTAATCATTTTGGACATGTCTCCGTGCATCGAATTTCACCTACAAACTCCCGCAGCAACGCGCGGGGTGTCATCTAGTAGTATCAGTAGCGCAGTTTATTTACACGCGCTACTACTAAGTAGCAGTAGAGCACGATTTTGTCCAGCGCTACTGCTAAGATGCTGTGTATAAGGTTTTCCCTAGTAGTGGAGGATGACGATGATGCCTTCATGTAGTATGTAAGCTGTATATTTTAAGTTCAGCCATACCGTTTAATTCAGATGTACTTGTATCTTAATTATCGGTTGTAGTCTCTTTGGAAATGTAACTCGAATAACAATGTGGATTAATAGTAATATGTCTCTCGCATACATAAAACAATATATGTCTCCTGACCAGATAGAAGCAAGTGCGAATAGTTTCAAACTAACATAGATAATGACTCATACATAGATAATCATATCATTGCGGTGGACGACGACAAATCTGGGCCTTCCGCGGGCGAGGACAAGAAGGCGATAAGCGCTGAGGCGGTGGACGAGGCTCACGATAACTACGACCATAGATAACCTCGTCTACCATAGTCTGTGTCTCCTGCATCGGTTGTACGGTATTCTCCTCCTTTACCACAGTTGCACAAGGGCATATGGGTGGATTCTTCGGTCTCCACAACGTCTTAACAGGGTCAACCAATGCTGGCTCCTAGCTATCTGCATCAACTCCCACTTGACATTTTTACAGGATTTGGTCCATAATGCATGAATACTGACGGAACATACTTGAGGATCCTGCCCGAAACTAGTTGTCAACCAGAACTTCAACTGTCTAATGTCCAGTCTGTCTGGGTCTGCTAGTGTCATGATGCCATTTTCAAACTCGCTAAGATCAATCCCCAACTCATTATATCGGACATTATTAGGGCCGTAGTAAACAGTCTAATTTACTGATTCAGACATTTTTCACCTGTCAAACATTGTCATCTTCTCATTAATCTCAACGAACAAAATTATTAACCGCTACACTAACTATCCGCTAAAATGCCACCATAGACAAATTAACACTATAAGCACACAATATGACTTATCTACACTAACTAAATTGTATAACTCATAGAAAATTTGTGACAACATGGTTATACCTTCGACGCGTGTGTCCCCGGCTTCTTGCTCCTCTTTTCAACTCAGAGGCACCGACCACCACATCGCGGAGTACTTGCGCCACCGGACAACACCGCCGCCGCCCCCACGATGACCGGAGGTTCAACTCCCGAAACCACCCAAGCCGTACCTCCTCCTCATCACCTCCTCCTCCACAACTGCTGCTCATCCAAACCGCACCTCCTCCACCCCACCATGGCTCCTCCTACCCACCATGGCTCCTCCTCCCCAAACACACAAAAAAACTATCCCATAGCAAAAAAACGACCGTAGGCCGTCGGAGATTGCTACGATCTACCTATTCTGCGGCTTGGATGTGAAAATGGGTGGAAAATGGAGGAGATCGGCGCGGGGTCGCGAGGTGTAAAGAGAAGAACGAGCGAGAGAGGAAGAACAGGCGAACAGAGGAAGGAGACGAGCGTCGGTGGCCTTATCCAGACCTCTTCGGTCACGGGTTGGCCAAAGAGCTCTACGGTCGCTGGCAGACCGAAAAGGCCCACTTCGGTTGCTAGTAGGCCGAAGCTACTATTTTCGACCGCGCACCCACCGACGCGCACTCTTCGGCCTAGATAAGGCCGTCTTCGGTTAGAGAATTTTTTCGCCCCTGGCCGAGATGGCAGAATTTCGGCCATTTTCAAAAAATTCGGCCAGAATTTGACCAAAATTTGACTAAAGTTTGACTATAATTTGACCAAAATTTGCCAAGTTTGATCAATTTCGGCGAAAGATAGATTTCGCCCCAAGCCGAGATGGCCGAAATTCGGCCGAAATCCGTTTTTCTCGGCCGAAATTCAAAACACAGCCGCCTGCTACTGCTAGGGTGCGCCGCCCCCAATCCCCTATGGCCATGGGCAAACAGTCGGCCCCTGCTTCCTCACCACGTCTCCCACGCAGGGTCTGTTGAAATAAGCCACGGCGTGTGTGGTCAGGCTCGTCGGGCGCGACGGATGCGCGCGGGACGGGCGGAATGCACTGGTGCTGTCGGGCTCGTCGGGCTCGTCGGGCGCGTCGGTGGCGCGCGGGACGGACGGGACGTGCGGGACGCAGCAGCGTGGCGTGTGTGTATGTGTGTGTATGGGCAGTGTATGGCCCGTGTGCGTGCGTTTGATTCACTATCGTAGAGTGGTTAGTTGCAGCGGGCGCTGGCTATGCATGGTGGTGACCAGGTATTACGGATGAGTAGGTGCTCACGTTGGGAGAAGACCGGATCACCAGGAGCATGGGCGTGCGTGGGTGTTGTAGCTACAAAGCCGGCTGGGGCGTGTTTTAGTGCATGCGTAGGAAGAGGCCATGCAGTTAGTGGCTGGTGTGCCTGGTGTGAGTCCGGCTATATAAGCCACGTATTGGTGCTGTGTTTGAGTTCTTACTCTGGAATAGAAAAATGGGGCTGTGTGTGCAGCCGGGTGAAACTCCAGTGTATCCGTCTCCTTTTATCTCTAGCCTTGAGTGAGAGAGAGAGCGCTGCAACAACAAGGTCATGGCCCATGGACACTACCGACGCGAGGACAAATCTCTCCATTGTGCTGCCGTCCCTTGAATGTCTCTTGGATCCTGCAAGTTCTTTTATCTTTGTTCTTTCCTTTTCAGAGCAAAAGTTCAGTTGGTTGGCCTAATAGTTAGTAAGACGGTAGCACTCTTAATTGTGAGGAGAAAATAGTGTACGACCATCAAGTTAACAAATACAGTACAATTTTGATACATATACTTGCATGCAGGTTCCTCGGCAACGCAGTGATATGGGTGAATTTCTTTGTTCTTGAACGTCATGATCTTATATGGCAACGCCAACGCCTGGTGCAAGCAAATCACATCGACTGGTGTTTTCTTCGCCCGTTAAGCTCTAATTTTCTGTCAACAATTACAGCTGCACTGCCTTGCCAGCGTACTCTGAATAATACAGATATTCTCGACTGCCGCCGTATGCCATTTAGGAGCTGGGTGCCAAATAATTTGCTAATATTCTTTTTCACATTTGCATATAGGTTGTGTACAGCTACAAACATTGCTGGAGATCTGCTAATTGTAATTTGGAATTATGAGATATTTTTAGATACTTTGCTCACTACTGTTATTGCTAAGACCACTCTTTTTTCTTTGCTTTTCCCAATCATGGTGCTACTTGATTGGTACTTAAAAAAGAGGAGCGACCATGATAGTTTGCGTTGAACTGAATTATAAGGTAAATGTTTTGTTGTGCCGAAACAAACATATCAGAACTTCTTTAATTAGTGCAATTGTATTTCAAAGACTACAGCACATCTAGCCATACGTATTCTATTTTTGCTACTACGAAAATACTCATAAGCTCGTTCGACCCACTGGCAGGGGTCACCGACACAAGTTGGACTCAGAGCCCATGGTGTGTCTGACACAAACTTTTCGTTTTCCCTTATTGTATTAGCCAGACGATGTGAAAACCGATGTTTGCTCCGTAGTAAACCACATGCATTGTGCAAAAGCGAGCGGGAGTATTCACGAAACAGACTCTCGCCGCCCGTTATAGATAAAACACAAACCACAATGCCGAACGATAGAAGGTAAAGAGGAAGCCCTTTTATAAAGCAGATCCTGGGATAACCAGGTAACATAAACGCATGCGATAACGAAACTGAAAATGAACACAGAAGGCATGAATACACTGACACGGCACACACACCCTAAGACACCTAAGTTCTACGACAACACCCTTAGGAGAGAAAACCGCGCTTGGCGTTGTCTCTGCTGAGTCTAAGACAAACAAAGGTCTTCATCAGGACCTCTGGCGGGGTCACGTTCCAGTCATTCGGGCCCAACCAGGATCACTTCAGGGCCCCCTCGTATCGCTCCCTCCAGGGCGATCTGGGGGCCAACCCTAGCGCCCCGGCCGCGGCGCCCTCGCCCCTCTCCTCCACCTCACCGTCCCAGAGACGCGCGCCGGCTAAGCCCGGGCGCCGCCGGCGATGGGAACAACAGGGATCTAGGATGCAACCCCGCGGTCTGGAGGTACCGGCGGCGCGAGATCGCCCTTCGGTCTTCGTCTTTCCCGGCGGTTCGGCGCTGCTCCCTTGGCTTCATGGGGAGGGCTCATCAGGAGGGGATGCGGCCATGGTGGACTGGTCAGTGGCGCCTCTGGTCAAATCTGATCTGGCCGGTGCTGCCAGCGGTGGTGGCCATCTCCTCCATCGGAGGTGGTCGACCTGAGGCTGGATGGTCAGATCTCGAGATCCGCCATCTAGTTCGGGCTGCGAGTCGGAAAGACATAGTTGCCGGTGAAAACCGAGCCGATGGCAGGCGATGGCGACGTTTCTGCGCCGTTACCTTGATGAAGGCATCATCGTGTAACTATTGTTGATCCAATCGCGTTGTTTCGAGGGAAACCCTAGGATCTGGTCTTCCAGATCAGACGATGGCGGTACTGCGGTGTCGTTTTGTCCCTTGGGAGCATCGTTTGTGGAGCAGAGCTGGAAGACAGAGGCAGGAGGTGGAGCGGCTTCGTCTTGCATGGAGCTTTCGGTGGAGATGTCAAGTCCTGCCTGACTGACTGGTGCTACGCTGTTTCATGCCTGGTCGGCAGGTGCTACGCACGGCTGATCTTCCAGAATCTCCGCGTCTGGACGAATGAGCGCGGGGCGGTGGCGCCATTGGGCGCCGTGGCGGCGTCGACAGATGGACGGACTGGCAAGTATGATGCGGATCTCTCTCCTGAAGATGGGTCAGTGGTTCGATGATGATGGCGGCGTCTAAAACATGTGCATGTGGTGTACCCTTTAGGTCTGCTGCACTGGTTGTTGGTTCTGATGCGTTATGTGGATGGATCGGCGACGACACCGGTTTTAGATATGGAGAGTGAGAGCACGCCACATTATCGAAATTTGTAGGTGTGAGTGGTTGTTTCGGGTGGCTTGATGTATGTTCTTGTTAGACCTATATCGAATAATAAATAAAGATGGCCGTATGCGTCGATTGATGTAGAGGCCGGGGGTCTTAACCTCCTTTTCCGAAAATGAAAATAAAAAATCAGGAACTCTGGCTTGGAATGGACGAACACACAAGAAGGACGAACGGACACAGAGGAGAAGCGCTCAGCTTTTCCTAAACTCATACATACTAGATAGGAAGTGTGGCTTGCCGCACCCCACCCTTCCCAGCCATAGCCAGCCCGGTAAGGCATGTTTTATACTCCATAAGTTAACAAAAAAATCCAGAGTATCAAAGTCTATTACATATCAGTAGTGCGTATTCATTGGAAATGCAACATGATATACCAAAAAGATAAAGGTTCAATACATTATAACAAAATAAGTCACACCTAATCATTCATCTACTATCGAGATGGTGAGTCACAGAAATAAGAACTTAATGACCAGAGCTTATATGTGCACACAACTCACGTAGATTATGCATGAACCGAGTTTACATCACCGATACAACTCATTCATCCAAATACTGACTAATGTAATCTATTTTTATATAGCATACTGGGCAAAGTGTACACAATACATCTTGGATAGAGAATACACATAAGTCATCCTTATATGATGTACCAGCACTACTAGGAAAAGGCCTGCTAGTGGCGCACCTATTTTGCCTACTAATGGCGCACTACAGGTGCGCCACTAGCACCACGCCATTAGATTTCATTACTAATGGCGCACCTGCGCCATTAGTATACCATTCGGTGCTCCACTGGTATTCCCTCCAGGTGCGCCACTAATGACCTTATAGGTGCGCCACTAGTAATAAAGGAAGGTGCGCCACTAATAAGGGCTTAAATGCGCCACTAGTAATGTATTTGGAAAACAAAAAAAATCTAAATTTACAGAAAACAACCTATAAGGAAAAATAATTTAAAAACAAAAAATAAAATAGAATCATAATTTTTATTATAGTAAGAATATTACAATGTCTTTACAAGTTTCCAATAAAAGGAAAATTGCAAGGAAATAAAAGAAAATCCTAAAACTAATCTTCTAGTAATCTTTTCTTCTTTTTCTTCACTTTATCCCTGCAAAATGTAACAAAATAAACAGAAAGACAAACAAACTATTTATAACATGTCAATACTGTCATTTTTTATGCAGAACTAGATATGAGCATATATTTTCAGAATTACATGGTGTGAATATTGTATGAGTAAGATAATAATGGAAATGAATTTTGATAGGAGCCCTAGTGGCTATAGGTAGGCTTGAAGAATTCTCATCGGTTCAAAGCATTGAAAACACCAAATCATTGTACTTATTTTTCTCCCGCAACCATCCTGTTTATGGCTCAAGTAAATCTTTCATGTACAACAACCATGATTGGGAACACTAAGATCCTGATTGAGACATTGCATATGGCATCCTCTCATCCTAACGAATTTGGGACTCCATTTGTGTGTGAAAAAATGTTACTGTACTGACATTGGTGGTATAGGCATAAATGCTGATGTGATGACGTCCGATCAGGCTCCATTTCATGATCCAAATTCCTTCAAATCAAACCGGAGCTCATTTTGTAACAAGGAAAATGTCAATAATTACGACTCAGCGTGACGACTTAGAGACCCCATTTGAGAACCTATTCAACATCACCAACTCAGGTAAGTAACTTAAATATATCACCAACTCGAGCCTACGTAAAGATTTCGTCCACGTAGGCCAAATGGCAGGTCCTAAAGAGTTGAAGAGACAAAGGGAAAGGGAGAGGTATGCACTAAACAGGGCTCATAAGAAAGCTACATCTACTATTCTTAATGCAGAACACACCCCATCTAGGACACCCGCGGCAATATCACCTGGTTTGTCCATTATATTCTATTCTTTATATATGATTGAGCAATCAGAAGTATAATCAAATATATGATCAGGTGATTTCTTTTGCCGGATTTTCACACCGCCGAGAGGCCCACTGCGCAATCTGCTGTCATCCAACTACGATACACACCAGGTGCTGAAGGTGATGTTCGTTCTAACCTTAGAATATCTTCATTTGTGTGTGAATAAATGTCACTGTAGAAACATTGGTGATGTAGGCATACCTGTTGATGTGATGACAGCAGATCAGACTCCATTTTGTAAAAAAGAAAAGGTGTGCATAATGAAGCCTCTGGCAGCAGATTCTTCGCAATGTTTTGGGTTGCAATCGCCACTTGAATCCTTAAACTGCAGCTTGGGTAACAGAGCATGCCAGGTGAGCAACTAAGCGCCACAAATAAAAAAGCAAAGACAGGGAAGCCAGTAAAAGAGTAAATAAAACATTAGAAGAAATTATGCAAACTTTGAGATCACAATAACCATAGGAGCGTCCTTTCCATGTAAAGACCAGGTATTCTTTTTTCCTTTCTGTTCTGAGACAAGGATAAGCACACGAGATGTATAAAAAAGAAAGCATCCTATTCTTTCTGAGCACCCCAAGCACAAAACTATGTGCCTCATCAGAAGAGCTGAAATTAATGAGAAAATATTTCGATTTTCTAAGCTAATCATCTCATGAGAGTTGAGGTAGTTACCAAAAATCTTCATGGTACAACCGTACAGCTTGATCTCCAAAAGTTCAAAGCATGGTTGACAACGCCGGTAATTTTGGTTGATGAGTACTATCATTAGCCCCTGCATTCCTCAAGCTTCTGTTGCAGCCTCATGTTGTGCTTTAACTACAGAGTAGTGGCAAGATATGTTAAAACACAACAAATTAATTGTTCCTGATCATATATTTTAGCAGTCTTCACCAAATTTGTTGAAACATGAACGAAATGTTTTAGCGGTACCAATGATACATGTCAAATTAATTGTTCTTGTCATGACAATGTAAAAGTAGTACTTGCATGCCAATGAAGACTTGCTAGTGTCAGATTCTATGAGGTTCAGGACATGTGTAATTGTGCCAAGTTCACTTGTAATGCCATTATTCATGATCTGAACTTTATCCTCAACGAAATAAAATAACAGTTGATCCATGCGAATGATACTTAATTTTGAAGCTACTGTTAATTTATAAACTGAATATAAAGTGAGTTTATAAATTCAGAAACAGAAAATTCAGTTAGGCTACTGTTAACTGAATTTTGCAGTGTATACTTAACAAAGGCTTCATTTGAATGTACAGTCAAATTAAAAAAATGTGTTCATGGGGAATGTATTCTTGAGGCAGCAAACAATGCAACGATGTTTATCTCATTATAAGCACTAGGGTGTGACAGCAATGGCAGCAAGTTGAATTCTGTCAAGCATGTGAGTGGATTCAGACCAGCAGCAAACCAAGCAATTTGTTTCAGACTTTAAACAGGCAGAGTATTTGTAGAGTTGAATCACATGAGAAAAACAGTGACCACCATAGGCTGCCTAAGAATGCTAGCTAATCTGGACGGCCATGAGTAAGAGCAGCAACAAGCAAGCAAATAGGAAGCAAGTAAGCACATGAGGTAACCCAAGCCAGCCTAGGATTTCAAAACGAGAGAGGAGTGGAGGAGAAAATCGACCTTGAGCTGCTGCTGCTCCTCTCCATGGACGGGCACATCATGTGAGTGGACTTCTCCTGCAGCACATCACGAACAGGGCAGACAGAGAGGCGTGAGGAACCCACATCCACATCCGCGGCTGCCGGACCAAATCAAACAGAGAAGGGGGAGCACCTTGACATCGAGTTGCTGGACGACGGCGACGTGGAGGTCGGGATCCAGGTCGTAGAAGCCCTCGACGGCGGCGACCTTGGGGGCTAGGTGCGCCCCACCTGCTCCTGCTCCTCCTCCTCGAGTAGGAGGAGGCCAGCGGCTGCAGCGTGAGGAGAAGGGAGCCCTGCCCCCGGATCCGGCGCCCTCGTCTCCGGCGCTTGGCCCGCCCGTGCCATGCCCGACCTCCAGAAAAATGGACAGGGGGCGGAACCCTAGCCGCGGGTGAGACTGGAGGCCGCGAGCGCCGGATGCGTGGAAGGCGCCGGGGGAGGGGAGGAAAGGGACGTGCTCCGCGCTGCCGGGTCTCGCGGGAAATGGCCGGCGTTCGTGGCGGCGGCGACGAGGAGTCAGTGGCCGGGGCTCCCTGATCTAGATCGAAGTCGAGGGAGGTGGGTGGGTGTGTCAGGAGGAAGGGGAGGGGAGAGAACGTGACTAGAGGGAGGGGATAAGGGGTGATAGCAATGGCGCACTGGTTGGGGGTGCGCCATACGTATAGATAGCAATGACGCATCTCTTATTGGTGTGCCATTACTAGTTAAAACTAGTAATGGCGCACTATCCCCCGGTGCGCCATTAGTACTTTTGAAAAAAAATAAAAAAATTTACTAGTGGCGCACCGTGGATGTGGTGCGCCATTAGTATTTGGACACTAAAGGCGCACCAACACATGGTGCGTCATTAGTATATAGTAGTGGCGCACCACATGTGTGGTGCGCCATTAGTATCCATATTATCTATAGCCCTTTTCCTAGTAGTGCAGGCAAAATAAATTAGTCGAGCTTACATCACCGATAGAACGCATTCGTCCAAATACCCACTGTAAGCTATTTTTACATAGCATATTGGGGAAGGGAGTGCACATCGCATTTTGGATATATATTTTACATCCTGTACTGGGCAAAATAAATTAGTTAGTGCAACTTGGATATATATTTGTATAGCCAGCACAATCTCCCTCAACTTGATCAGATGCTTCAAAAGGACCGTAGTTAGATCAGTACAAAAGTTGGTAAGTACACTACACATAGTATGAAGTACCGCTTCATTGGAGAGAGAGAGGGAGAGAGAGATTGGAAAACTCACGGTGGTGCAACGAGGAGTCGACGGAGCAGTAGACTCTCTTTAATAAGTGATTCTAGATGAAAACAGTTTATCAGTTCCTATGAGAATCAAGTTTAAACCTAAATGCTCCCAGGAATCCTAAGAAACAACACATACATGCTAGCATGACATATAAGTTTTGTATCAAAGAGGCAAGGTATCAAGCATTTAGAATCAAAGAGATCAAAGTGCAAAGCACAGAATCTTGTTTATGAGATGTGCTCATCCAAATGAAGTATAACCGTGAAAACCAAACATAAGAACAGTTAAAGCAGATCAAATGGAAAGAAGTCAAAATACAACTACTTCAATAGTGCAGTAACCTATCCATCAAAAAATCCCAAGCCATGCTTTCTGGATGTATAAACAAAAAGATGCAGAGTAATTTGATGATGCCAAAGTAAGATTATTAGATAAATATCACCATAATTATCACGAACCATGGAAGAAAGTTAGGGAGCACACCACTGTATCATCTAGTATGAGCTGGAAGACATCATATATCAAATCTGAAGGAGAAGCACTCTAGACAACATCCACTGATTATCATAATCAGTAACATCATGAATGAAGACGAACATTTTTTACCATAAATGCAGAAGTACATTGAGTTATAATAGATTGGTTTATTCATATGCATCACATGACAATAACAGGACAAAAGAAGCATTTACCCAGAATAAATCAAATCAGAAAGCAACAATCATCATGTTAATACTACAGAAAGCACCAAAGCATCACTAAAAATAAATCAAAGCAGAAAGTAACATTCAGTTATGTAATACTATAGTAAGGATCACTAAAAAGATAAAATGGAAATACATAAATATATACATGCATATTAACCTATTATAAACCAAGCTGATGCTAGCAAGCTATCCGTTAGTTTACATCAATCAAGAAAACAGATCAATATTACCAGTTTGAGAGAACAATAGCTTTATCACCAATGCATTGTGTAATGCTTCTACCATACCAATGACCATACCCAATGACTAATACACAACTCCCCAAACAATGCTATGCGCATCACTCGCCTCACATGAAATAGTTAAGCTTGTGTAAAGCAGGAAGATTTCATATATAAATCTGGGGCATCTGATAACATATAAGCGATGGAATGAAATTAGTGCAATTCAAAACAATAAATCAGGGATGGGGTTCAGAGCCCAAATATACCTCGGGATGGTGCACAGATTGTGAAATCGCTGTTGTCGACACCCTGTTGAACATCCGCTCATAGACACTGCCGGTATCTTATTGACTCCATTGTTGTCCAGGAGGAAGGAGGCAGACATAGCAACGCCGCAAGCTCAGTAAAGTGGAGAAGGGCGCTGGCTAGCAGTTGCTTCACCTTGGCTTAGTGTCCTTGTCTGCCTCGACGTCAGCAACCGTAATGACTAAACTCGAGAGTACTGAAATGAATACATTTTAGAAAAGATGGACTATATTGAGAAACATGCTAGTAACCCAAGAAGGGTTGATCGCGGGTTCCAGTTGCTTCACCTTGCCTTGTCGGTGTTGCGCCGAGGCCTCAGTGCTTCTGGAGGCGTCACCGGTGGTGTCGAGGCTGAGGGCGAGGAAGAATGGTTGGTCACGGTTCCAGTTGCATCTGCAAAAAACTCAAGAACTAAACATCAACCACATGATGTGCAGTGAAGACTATACGTGGTTCAATGAGTTTGTATCAGGAAACATGCCAGCCGAGATGAGCACTCACCACTAGGGAAAACCCTAGTAGCAGCGCGGGTTTTGAGGCTATCAGCAACGCGGGCAGGTGCGCTACTAATACGGCGCTACAACTAACTGTTAGTAGTAGCATGATCTGTACCCGCGCTACAATTATTGACTTTATCAGGAGCGCTTTTCCGGAACGCGCTACTATTAATTAGCTGTAGCATTATAGGTACTAGGTAGTACTCCCTCCGTTCCAAATTACTCGTCGTGGTTTTAGTTCAAATTTGAACTAAAACCACGACGAGTAATTTGGAACGGAGGGAGTACTAGATATCAATTTCATATATAGTCAACATGCATCCTCAAGCAGTATTAGGTGATATCGACGACGATCATCATATGTACTTCTAGATGATATCGACGACGATTATCATATGTAGTTCTAGATGATATAGCCACACACATATGTAGTTCTAGATGATATCGACGACGATCATCATCCTCCAGCCTGGGCAGTGGGTGTTCCTGATAGTAATTAGGATGGCCTGTCCAACGCGAAGATTCTTGCCAACGAGGAATCTCTTCCACCCAATCGAGTTTAAGTGTGTGCGACCGTCTGTGTCCATGCGGTAAGTACAGGTGATGACGGAGCCCCTTGCGGTAAGGCGTAGTCCAGCTGAGCCTTTTTCATCAGGCTCGATACCACAACTCACAGATAGGCTCTTTGGCAATTTCTGAATAAGAAAAACATATCAATTAATAAATAGCCTCGCACATACTCTTGCAAATATATTTCTATTAAGTATAGATTTCTACACTATCAAAAGCCATAGTACTACACATTTGTACTAAGCATGAATTTGACTAATATATATATGGATTATCTACACTATTAATAGTTCCATGGATTCTACACTAATAAGCATGTGATCGGACTCTACACTAAAGCATATCATCGACTAGATTCCACACAGCATATCATTAGACTCTACACTAAGCATATCATCGGATAATTTGCATTTGTAAGTATAACATACCATATCATGCCGATCGACCATGGTACTTGTCAGGCGGGTCACGAATGGCACCCCGAAAAAATCATCACGTGGCGGAATTATGTCCCATAGGTTGCACACCTCCTCCTCGCTCAGCCTCATTCTTTGAGCTACGATGGCTTCATGAAGTGGGTCCTCATCATCTTCATCGAGTGGGTCCTCATTATCTTCATCATCTTCGTCATCTTCATCATCTTCCACCAGGTTGATATAAATGACAGCCAGCTTGGGTCTTTCTGCTCTCAAGGAGAAGCTGATCAACTCACCACCAGTAAGACGCATGCGGGTGAGGAAACGGGCCCATCAATCTCCTCCAATCTGCGACATATTGCGTCCTTTTTCGACCTCCATAGTGTACGACCCCCAGGAGCCTCAAATGTCACAGTGTCTCCTGTCAGCTTGTTGAATTTCAACCTCACATTGCATGGGACGATGTGTGTAAAAAAAGCAAAATGACACAATGCAGTAATGCCAACACTAAAAATAAAATAGTTTTTACATTTCATATAATTTCTTACCGCCGCATGAAGAAAACTCGGCTGGAAGTAGATGCCGAACAGCTTGCCAGTTGCAAGGCTGCTGGCGCACCTTGACTTGCACAGTCGACATGGTGGTGGTGGTGGCACCATTTTCCTAAAGCAATATGAGCAAAGGATTAACGATCCACTTCAACGGAAATAAAAACAGTGGCATGTGATATTTTTGGTTCTTCTTCAGTTATATTTTCATAGTTTACTAACACCTTCTAGAATACAACCAAAAGCTAGTAGGCAAATGCCAAATCTTGCCTAATAAGATTTGGTTCTTCTTCCGCGAGAAGCAATTTGATTCTTCTTCTGCGAGAAGCAATTTGATGGACAATTATAATCCTAAGATCTAGTAATATATAAGATGACAAGGTACCACCTACCAAAGCATTTCAGTGGCACCTATTGCCGAAAAAACTTTTCACAAATATCTACCAAATCAGGGTACCACCTACCAAGACATTTCATCTAACTTCGCCCCTATTGCCTAAGATAATTGATTGAAAAAACAAGTGGAAAATTTAATTAATTGGCACCTACATTTTGGCAAAAAATAACTTATTACAGAAAAACAAAAGCATCTAGCTATCCATGTACAGAAAAAATAACAATAAAATGGTGCATTTCTTTCCAAGCATCTAGCTAGGTGGTGCCAAATCTTCAGAGCTATCAACTAGCGTACTAAATCAACTAAATCAAATGTTCTACAAATCAACTAAATCAACTAGCCTACTAAATCAACTAAGTCAACTAGCCTACCAAATAAACTAAATCAAAATGTTCTAACTCAACTAAATCAACTAGCCTACTAAATCAACTAAATCAAAATGTTGCATATGAACTAGCCTACTAAATCAAAATGTAGCAGGGAGGAGGGGTTGTGGATGGAGGAGGGATGAGGGACAAGGAGGGGCGACTGGAGGAGGGAGGAGAGAGTAGGACGGAGGACGAAGGCGGAGCGAGGAGGGGCCGGCCGGCGGCGAGTGGAGGGAGGACGGAGGAGGAGTGCGGTACCGAGTCCAGCGAGGAGGAGGAGGTTACGGCGGTGCAGAGGGAGAAGGGGTAGGCTACGGCGGCCGGCGGGGAAGGACCGGCACGGGGGGGGGGGAGGGGGTTGAGGGGGAGATCAAGTGAGTGTGACTGGATCGGAGAGAGGAGAGTGAGGGGTGGAAGATAGAATGGCTTAGCAGTAGCGCGCTATAGGGAAAGGCGCTACTGCTAAACGACCTAGCAGTAGCGTCTTTCACTCAGAACAGGCGCTACTGCTATGTGTCAGCATGTAAGAATAAACATCAAAAATACATTGATCATTAATGATCTTTTTGTGTACAATCTGATTTGTCAATATGAGTCGTCACCGGTTTAGGAACGGTGAAGACTCATATTGCGGCCACAAATTCTACACATAGAGTTCAATGAAGACCAAGTGCTTGTGATAGTTTGAGAAGTAACATATTTAAGGTGGTAGAAACCCTCTTCGTGGAGCGAGGTGGGACTAAATTTTTGTAGTAAACTTAGCAGTAGCGGGTATTACGGTAATGTGCTACTGCTATGATCTGTAGCAGTAGCGCTCTTCGTATTAACGCACTGCTGCTAGAACTAGCTTCGCGTCGGGGTCGTGGCAATTATAGCAGTAGCGCGGCTTACAGGAGGCGCGCTACGGCTACTTTTATTTCAGCAGCGAATTCTTCTAGAGCGCGCTACTGCTATATAGCAGCACGGGTTAACTTTCGGTCTGTCGAGGCTCCCTTGAACAACTCTTATTTCTTGTGTTGTATATGGTGGGCACTACCTCACTGATATTTTGACTGTCTGTGATGGTCGCTTGCCCTTCTTCCCCGAGTGCATTACCAAGGTCTAGCTCAAGGACAAGAGGGGGAAGCCACCCCCTACAACAATAGTCATGATTCTTCTTTCAAGAACATTAATCTATCACACGGAAACCCCATCATACTGAAATTCAACCCTAAGCATCGACATTACATATATCGAAAGTCATGCCCAAATGTTCAGGCACTCGACATGTCCTGCTCTTTAGTAAAACTAATGCCGAAATCCAAAGAGAATTTCGTCATGACCTTCACTAAAAATAGGATATATTGAGTGCCCGAAATTTTCCAGAATAGAAATTAATCAACATTCCGGGAAAACATAAGAAACTCGTATGTTCCCTCAAAAACATTCTAATGCTCACTTCAGAGCAACAAATTGACAAGCTAAAGGATGCAATCATGTACAAAATTGACATGGAATTGCAGTAGGTGGAAAATAGAGCACAATTTATAAAAGGTTCAAGTTCAAGTTCATAGGTATCAAGGGTAACTTAAACATGATATTTTGCATAATACTAAGTTCTGTTGCACATCTAGGGACTTTGCAAATTTATGTGTCAACATATTAATATTACTAAACCTACTTTGACAGAACAAATGGCCTAAATAATTTAATTAATTTTAGCATGTTACATATCCTGATGGATAATACAAACTGATCAGATACAATGTAGGGCATGCATCCATACGAGCAATAGTTCATTTCCTATGAATTTTAGAAAACGCTACAGAGCCCATACTAAAATCATCAAACCCTAAGCCACATCCCTATTGAATGCTGCTGCAGCAGCAGCACGCACGGGCAGCGCCACCTTCAACGCCGATAGCAACGGTGGTAGCATGCAACGGCAGGAGGAAGGAGGGAGTAGACTATACTATTGGGCTACGACGGGCCGCAACGGTAGGATGGGGACGGGCAGCATGCGGTGGGAGGGAAATGGCAGCGTTGTGTGTGTGGTGAACGGAGGGATTGGGATCGACGAATAAGGTAATACAGAACTTAGAAGTAGCGCGGGGTACATGGGCCCCGCTACTACTAAGTCCATTAGTTATAGCGCGGGCCTAACACCTACTATGTGGGGCCCACCACCTGACCATGTCTATCCATAGTAGTAGCGTGGGATTGAGCACCCGCGCTAGTGCTATCTACTTAGTGGTAGTGCGGCTTTTACACCCCCGCGTAATACTATGGTATGTCTCCAGGGGCATGGTGGGGACAACTTAGTAGTAATGTGGAGTTCCTGTACCCGCGCTACTACTACTTTGTATCTGCAGCGCGGGATTTTAGCATGCGCTGCTACTAAATAGCAGTAGCGCGACACATTTAACCCGCGTCACTATTAAGTGGTTGCCTATAGGGGTGACAATGATCTCGGTCATACATAAGAAGGTATGAGGGAGCAAAACAAACAAATAAGGTGGAGCAGATAGAAACAATGCTTGAACAAGCAATGCATTAAGCAAGCACTAAGCTAACAAATGTGAATACTAAGAACTCCGTGCTGGGATGGATCATGTGGATCACAAAACGTCCTGGGCCCAATCATGTCCCGCAGAAATAAAAGCCCAAACAAACAGGGCCTGAGAAAGTCACGGCCGAACTTGCTGATCTGAGCCCATGGCTCAATCATGTCCCAGTCTGACCTTCACTGGACTCGAAGCGGGGGGGGGGGGGGGGGGGGGGGGGGGGGGGTGGGGGGGTCCTATTCAGCGCCAGGAAGCACACTAGCGACCTAAATGGGCCTCGGCACACTACTCCGCCTCCGCTCATTCGTACGTACACCGTTTTGTCGTTCGCTACAACTTTTCTTCCATTTGATTTTTTTCTCCTCCATGCTCTCTCATTGTATTTAAAAAAAATAAAAATAAAAGTTTTTGAATTGCAAAAATCTGGAAAGCTCTTGAACTTGAAAAAAAAGTTCATCAATTTTGAAAAACAGTTCATTTGTTTTTAAAAAAATTCATCTATTTTTAAAAAAAATTATGATTTCAAAAAATTTCATCATTTTTTAAAAAGTTCATGGATTTTAAAAAAATTCATTGAATTTGAAAATAGATCATTGATTTTCAAAAAAGTTCATCAAATCTGAAAAAAGTTCATCATATATGAAAAAATGTTCATTGTTTTGAAAAATTATTATGTTTAGAAAAAAAAATATTAGAAAATATTTATCTGAATTTTAAATAAAAAGTTCATTGAATTTGAAAAAAAACTTCATCAAACTGGAAAAAGCTCATGCACTTGATAGTAAAAGAAAAAATAATAAAGAAAAAGGAAAAAAATTAAAGAAAAAAAAAGACAGAAAAAAATCAAAAAAACGATCCAGAAAAAAACAAGAATAAAAAAAAGGCTGACGATAGTATATAAGAAAGTAAGTAAGTATAGTGTCATAATGTTTGAAGTGGCTGGTTGGTTAGCGCGAGTTATAGTTAACCTCGAGGTTTCGAGTATGAAGCTTCAGTCGCTCATTTTTTGCGGTTTTACCAGAGAGAAAAAAAGCTGAAGTGGGCTGGCCTAGCACAAAGGGTGAATGTGCGCCAGTTTGCAGAAAATACAATAAAGTGGGCATTTCCTATTCGTCTTCTTCAGCGCCCGTTAATGTGCATTTTGGTAACTGGCGATGTAGGCGCTCTTACCTGGGCTGGCCCACATATAATTTTATTTCTTTATACTCGCAAAACACCCAAAAAAGGTGCAGGCCACTGGCTTGGGACTCGCAACCTCAGCGAACAAAAGAAAGAGCCCTAACCACTAGGCTGTCCCACCAATTGTGAAAGACTTGCTTTGGTTTTGCCTTATTTATTTCTTTAGTCGTCAGTTTTTTCCTTGTCGCTTTTATTTTTTTTAGTTTTTCTTTCTCTTTTTTTATTTTTTTAAATGCATGGACTCTTTTCTAATTCAGAACTTTTTCTTTAAAATAAATGAACCTTTTTGTAAAATCCATCCACTTTTATTAAATTCGTTATCTTTTTTATAAATTCATGAACATATTTTCAAAATTAATGAAAATTTTCAGATTTGTGAACATTAAAAAAACGATGAACTCTTTCCAAATTTGATGAAATTTTTAAAATTGATTTAACTTTCCTTTCAAAATCAATGAATTTTTTTTTAAATTTTGGGGAACTCTTTTTGTTTGATGATTTTTTTATATATTTGATGAAATTTTTTTAAAATTCAATGAATTTTTTATTAATTCAATGAACATTTCTTCAAATTGATTAACTGTTTTCAACTTTGCATGTTTTTCAATATTGATGAATTTTTTTCAAAATCGATGATCTTTTTAAAATCAATGAACTTTTTCCAAATGGTGAACTTTTTTCAATTTTTTGAACTTTTGCTAAAAATTGATGATTTTTTTTGTAAATTCGATGAACTTTATTTTAAATCGGTGAATTTTTTTCAGATTTCTAAACTTGTTGCGAACTTAAAAAAATCATGAACAACTGTGAATTCATGAGTTCTTGTACAAACATTTATTTTTTGTATTTTTATGTTTATGTATTTTATTAAAAATTCAGACGTTGACCGGTGAACTCGCCAAGTGTCGAGCAATCAACCATTTACTGAGCGTCCGAATTTCCTTTTTTTCAGGGCAGTGAGCGAGCGAAGATATTTTTTTTTTTGGAGAAACACCTGTAACTTTGTTCATACTGATAACAATTACGGGTACACTGATTTGGATCTAAGATCCAAGAAAATACAAAGTAACTTCTATGACTAAGAATTAAAATGAAATCTCTTGAAAACACCTTGGTCACGATATCAGTTTCGGCTTGAAGAATTACTCCAAAGTTGGTAAACAGGCTGCAATTGGACTGGAGCAACGAATGTTGTCACTCTATCACCCGCACGAACATTTATAAATAATGATTTTTGAGAGATGGATTGTTGGGCTGGCCCATGGGAGCAGCGGCGTGGGCGCCAACTTCCCGAGCTGACGCCATAAGCGTCAATTAGGAGCACCATAAAACGGGCTCCACAAGCGCCAAATAGGAAATGCCACTCAAAGCAGTCTGCATATGCACACACATAAAATTCAGCTCAGCGTCAGCTGCAAATGAAATCACTGCACTTAATCCTTCGTCTCCAAATCTCCTCTCTCGATTCTTCTCTAGTGGATTCATAATTTTCCGAAAGAGAGCCATGGATGGCTACGAACTGCTGGTTTGTTGGGCTATTGTGCTAACTCATACTAATAAATTGGGTGGATTTTATTGATTCTCCCCTCTCTCTTTCATCCCTCCAGAGCAGAGCAACGGTAGTTTCCATTCGTTCTGTTGGTCGAGGAGCAGAGCAATCGGGGCCCTATATGCCGTCGTTACTTTGGTCTGCATCCCTCAACAGTCAAAAGTTGTAGGTTCTTTTCTCCTTTTTTGTTCTGTTCTGCTCTGTTCATAAGTCAATTTGCTGCTCTTTCCTGAATTTGTGCACCCGGCTGGCATATTAATTTACTATTCTCCTCTGTTCATAAGACATAGGCACAATTCTATAAGATATAGATTAATAGTTCAAAGTAATAAAGATTTTCTTTTGGCATGATTTATTTCTTTTATATTTTGCAATGGTTAATGGAAAATATTTAGTGTTCATCTATAAATATATTTGTAAGCCTAGATTATACTCCCTCTGCTTCAAATATAAGGTGCATTAGTTGTTTCAAAAGTCAAACGTGTGCATGTTTGACCAAGTTTCTAGAAAACAGATCAATATCTAGAACCTACAATACAAAATTCTATCATTTGATCTATCATGAAAAACATTTGCATGTCTTATGTTTTAGTTATTGCAGATATTGATATTTTATTCTATAATCTTTGTCAAATATATAAAAGTTTGACATTCCAAAAAACGGATGTACCTTCTATTCCGAAACAGGGGGATACCAAATTTCTGCGATTTGAGGCTTTTTTGAGCTTTCGAGCCAATTACATGACGTTTACGAGCTGATGTTGATCTGGCAGATTTTAATTGGATTAAGGTGGAGGGAAGTTTAATTGGATTAAGGTGGAGGGAAGTGCCCCACCCTGGTGAAAATCAGGGGGGTGGTGGAGATTATTTAAGGAAAGGCCTGTAACCTCTTGTAGCAGGCCCGTACATGTAGCATTTTTGGTGAAAAGCGAGGCCCGTGACTATGTAAATCCCGTAGAACTATTATACCAGCTGTGAGGCACCGACGAAATTAGCTTAGACACTCCATCCGTTTTGAAAAAAGGAAAATAATAGTTCCATTTTGATTATGTTTTTCGAGCTAACTGATGTCCTTATTATTTCTATACAAACTCTTGTGTTCATCTAGGAAAGCAGAGGATTGGCGTCTTGGCGATCTAGAACAATAGTTTGTTCCGCACAAAAGGTCTGAAACAGTACCCGTGGGACACCTCATAGGGAAAACAAAAGCTTAAGAGCGAAGGTGTGATAGGTAGTCAGTACAGCCACATCCATCCATGTACTGTTTATATATACCGTCTAACAGCCCATATGCGCCTATGTATGCGCAGATCAGGAAGGTCTGAACGATCATTTGTTTGTCGAAGAAAAGTCCGAAAAATCTAGTCAATACCAGAAAACATAGGGAAAACAAAAACATAAGAGCACAAGGTAATAAGAAGGTAAACTCTTGATGAAAATATGAATGAAATTGCATCTGATGTCTTTTGATCACATACCGATCAAATTATGCATCACACATTAATATTTCAGTTTTGTACAATAATACCGCATCGGAAAATCTGACCCCTTATTACAAAATTGACATCCAGCCATCCAGCGTTCACTACTGCTGGAAAATAACGAGCAGGTGCATGCTCCATGGCACTCACATCGATGGATCGGACCCACGGTATGTTTGATATGATATATTCACGCATGTATGGATGTATATGTAGGAGTTGAGCGATGGGAGGGGAGATTAATTTACAGCTCCCATGTGTCAAACTTGCCGGAGACGAAGTCATAGTGGCCGCCGACCAGCTTGAGGGTTCCATTGCCCACAGGCCACAGCCTCCTTGACGAAGGGGCACGTTGACTGCCTCCTGTGGAAACGTAACGAACGGTTCAGAAATATTTCATCTCTTGGTCAGCGAGTTAATCCATTCATTCACATGCAAAGTACGAAATGGTAGATGGGCAATGGTGTAAACGTGCGAACCTTTTCCAAGACGCCGCACTGGTCCTCGAAAGGCATCTGGGAGCACTTGGCCTTGACCTTCTTCCTCGCCGGGAAGCCGATCCTGACCCAGTCCTCGACGAAGTGGCTGATAGACACCAACCAAGCAGCTCCGGTCAGAAACAAATGGAAGAAAAGTTCATTCAGATTCAACCCGTGTTTTCCTTATCTACAAACTTACAAGGTGTCGTCGGCACCATCCTTGAGGTTGAGGAGGGCCTTGATCCCGCTGCAGCGGCTGTGGCCGATCACCACGATGACCTCGACCTTGAGGGCGCAGACGGCGTACTCGATGGCCGACCCAACATCGTTGTCCTTGTTCTTGCAGTAGCACGGGACCATGGCGGCAATGTTGCGGACGGTGAAGGCCCAGCGTCACCAATGGGCATACGCGCGAGTCAGCAAAAGCGAACACCATTTTTTTCTAATTGACAACATTTCACAGTTTTGTTTGTGATAAGCAGATACGCTATTATATGCAGGCTTTGACTGCTTTGGCCAGCCGGGTGGAACAGATGAATAAGCACAGAAAAAAAAAAGAATAAGCACAATCTGCTGATAGCATGATATGTGGAGTGCACGTTTCTGAGACAGCATTGCAACAAAGCCTACCACTCTTGACATTCTGTCCTGGGCCCCTTTTTATCCAGACCGGTGGGAGAAAACCGGAAATAAATAAATTTTGCTTTTGCAAAAAGGAACCGAAAACACAGAAAGGCAAGCAAAGCAAGTGGCGGCAAGGTTTTTCCGTGGCTCGCCCACACCAAAATACCAATTCAAAAGTTGATGATGACCCTTGACAGTATAGACCCAACTAACGACTTGATGATCTATCGGCCATGACTTTTTGCGAGTTATCTAGAATCTAGAATTGATGACAGGCCCACAGTCTGCAAGTTGCTCCTCGGATTGATAGCAGTATAGCACTTCCATGGTAGGGCCTTCATAATTATGCACGGAGAGCGGCAGGGCCACAGCCATGGATAGCTTTTATGCCCTGTTCACGGTCCTTGTGTTGCGGCCGGTGCCAAGATGATGAAGCTTCCAAGATGGCCGTCATTATCAAAAGATGTTTATGTTCAAATGTGATAGTGCGGAGTGATGACTATTTTCTACTCTCTCCGTCACCTAATATAAAAGCACTTTCTAGTGTCAAAAAGCTCTTATATTATGGAACAGAGGGAGTAATTAAGAAAATAATAGGAGATGGCTGAGGGGACCTGAAATTCAACACAGCTAGGTTGTTCCGTGCATTTTTTTTATCAAGGGAACCTCAATAACCTATCATGGCATTATCAAGCACGCCAATCTGGAACCTCAGAGAAGGAGAAAATACTTATTCTTGTACTACTTGCAAGATTTGTAACATCAAGTTATCCAACTACTGCTACTCTTTATAACAGGAAAAGCAGGAAAGAGAAGAACTATATTCTTTCTTATATCCATCGTGTCCACAAGGCCACAAAGAGAAAAGGACCGTGACATCTCAATAAGCCAAATCATATATCACGACAACACACGTGGGCGAACTATATTCTTTCTTTACCACAGCATGCATGATCCAATTTCTTGGAGGTGCATGAAAGATGGGGGTCAGTCAGGAAGGGAATCCACAATTATATGTCGTAGGAGGATTAACTGTCCCTCTTGGTTGTTGGTTTAACAGCACATATCCTAGTACAAGTGGCCGGCAATGGCCCATTCAATTTGGACAAAGCAGCCTTTTCCATTTCTACAAAGTACTAAACGGGCTAAATTAACACATAAACAAAGCACTAAACATTGAGCACCCAGACTACACAAACACAACACTAATAATAAACAGGTACTTACAGAATAAACTCATAACACTAAAGACTATAATTTCTCCTTCTAATTCTGATGGAAACTACAAGAGTCTGCTACGTATTTTTATTGATTTTTAAATAATAATACAAAGTCCAAAAGATAGCAAACAACAAGCAAAAATAAATAAAGAATACAAACAAGAAAATTGCAACAACACTGCTCAGTAGAGGCTAACATATACAGATATATACAGTTGGGCTGATCATCTGAAAGACTGCACCCCCTGAGGCAGAGTCACGAAGGACTTCCTATTGGCCCTATGTGTCAGAAGCTTGAGTTCTTCCTTTAAGCGCCGCCTGCAAAGCATAAAGGCTAGGGGGTACGTTGTTGAAGACAAACTCATTCCTGGCGTTTCATATAGCGCAAGCCAGATGAATAAATATATACATAGCGAATGGTAGATTTAGATGATCTCTGAGCTTAGCAACCTGTGCTTGAATATCAGAATAATAACGCTCTAGCTTGGGAAGATATAGGTCCAGCACATATGAGTAAACCTGCAATGGTAAAAGAAGGTGATCTCTGGTTTCCAAAGTGAAGTCATTACACATGGGAGACGTGTAATCCTCAACAAGGACTATTTTTTCTTTGTAAAAGTTCTCTGGAATTGAGCTGGCTCATCAAGAGGAGCTAAAAGAATTTTATTATGGTTGAGTTGGTTACAAGCTTTCCAAAGCCACTGGATAGCAGGAATTGTCTGATGGGATTTCTTCTTCTTCTTCTTCTTCTTCTTCTTCTTCTTCTTCAATGTTGCAACATGCAGCACACTAATCTTCTAATTCCTGTACACAAGTGTCTTGCATGGCTGTTGTAGCACCCCGGTACCAACACTATTCAGATCTAGCCATCTCATGTAGACTTCACACAGAACCAATCACAAGGACACTAAAGCGTCTCATAAGGAACACGTCGAAACATGGCTGTCAGGTGAATCAGTTGATATCACAACACAAATAATGAAATAATCTAAAATTACAACAACAACAACAACAACAACAACAACAACAACAACATACATTTGTATACAGCAATTAATACAGCAAGGGTGTTTCGACCAAGATCCAAGTCATACAATGGAACCAAATAAACCTTAGATAGGTAAGAATACAAATTGCCTTCAAAAGGATAAAACAAAATCAAGTGGCAGCCATCCTTGCCCAACCGGCTGTTCGTGGGAGAACGAGCTAACTTCGTCAATCACCATACCGGTAAGTGTTTGTTATAGCAAGTGAGTACATGGTGTCCTCCAAAAGTCTTATTACACTGGGTGACTGACACACTAACAAAGCAATATGTATGAAAATGGATAAGTGGTGAAGCAGTTGCAAGCACCTATGCAACACGCTTCAACAACCGTCTAGCGGAGATAAGGAATAGAGCACACAAGAACCTCCTATGCTAATCGTGGTGCAATGCCACCCCACAGGTTGCGCTCAAATTGAGAGACTACCATATTGCAAACATAACAGAGTCTTGCATTCCTCTTCGCACTATCCACCTAGAAGATTCCCGAAGGCTTATAGTTGGCAAGTTTTACTACTTACTTGTTGAACTTGCACAAGCTCTATTACTAACAATATTACAGGTGGGCAAGTTTTTATATATTATCAGTTGAAGTTGTTCTATGAACTGAGATCAATCACCAAGTCGGCCATAATCGCGGGCTGGTCTTCTCGAAAGGAGTTAACCATGCAGAGGTTCACCAACACACCTGTTATAGGCTCCATACATACATGCATCAAAACTAGGCTACAACCCTTTACACGCATGTATGAAGGGCAACATCGGTAGATCCAAATGACACAACAACGCTTGCTGGACGACACCAGCTGCTGTGACCCATGACATGTTGAGCAAGGCAGTCTCGAACGAACGGTCTTTCATCGCTAATACATCTTATTCTAGGAAGCCACCTGACGACTTGGCATCTAATCCAAAGTTCGGTCGCAGCTCTGTGTTGGCCTCAACGGTGAGTGGGACATGGTCAAGACCGATGCCCAGAACTGAGGTCATCCGCCAGCCAAGCCACAATTTGTGAACGACCAAGGGTTGTATCCCCAAACCAAGGTTAACCACCTAGTTGATCAGAATGGAAGAAGCAAATATAGTACCAACACTGTGGCCCTTAGACAGTCTGCAACTTGGGAATTGGCCGAGCAGCCCCATAAATCACCCACATATGGTTAGTGTTCTTAGTGCTGGTTCAAGACAACAAGAACTTGGGTCCTAGTGCGACCTAAGTGGAACGAAACACTTAGGCGCAAGCCAGCAGGCCTCCCACCTTCAGCCTTTCCTGACGTACTACCACATTCAAGCTGTATATCTCAACGTTGAGTAAAGAGTGTAACAGAACAATGTGAATATACCCCAAGAATAGCATAAGCAAAAAACATGCCTCAGCAACAACCCTAAGCATGCATACCATGAAACCAAGCAGGCTGAGCGAGCAACAAGAAAAGCAGGAACAGTTTATGCTAGGAAATGGAAGGTACAAATAGTACCATGGAAATGGAGATAATATGTAAGATATTTGGATAGGTATCAATGACGCGAGACAACATCGTGAAACTATTGCAAATAAACCTATATCAAGCATCCAGTGTAATTATCATCCTTGCATGTTATCCATGGTTGGTAGAAGAGCATGCATTTGCGTATCTCGCATCATCTCTGAGCCTTATCCACGAAGAAGGAAACGACATTGGGGCACAAGAAATAGATGCAATCTCATAGCTATGGCAAAAGATCTAGCATGTTCATGATATGCAATGCATCGCATGGAAGGGAGAGACAAAGCAAAAGATCCAGCATGTTCATCATATGCAATCCAGCATGTCAACCAAGTTTCTAACCAAAATATCGATATGTAATACAAAATATCTTCATTTTGATCTATCATTCTGACCAAGTTTTGAAATGTTGGTGTTTTATTCTATAATCTTTGTCAAACATATCAAAGTTTGACTTTCACAAAAACCGAAGCACCTTATATTTTGGAACGAATGGAGTACCAAATATCACCAATTTCGGGCTTTTTTGAGCTTTCGAGCCGGGGTCTGGGTGAAAACAACGCCCAATTCTAGACTGACCATCGAGCTTTCGGGTCGGGTTGTTAATGGCTAGGTTTATTCTCAGTATATAATTAACAAAGTAGGAGTAAAGCTATTTCCATCGACTAGGGCGAAACCTAGGTAAATCATGTTCTGAGACTATCGGTGACATAAGGTGACGTCCCATGACTAGGTAAATCCCATAGAACTACCGTACAAGTTGTGAGGCACCAACGAAATTAGACGATACGCGCCATTCCTTTTGAAAAAAGGGAAATTTTAGTCCCAACACATCGTCGCAAATCACGGACTGTCATTTTCCAATGTCGATGTCATTGGTCAAGCAAAGATCTCAAATCTTTCATTCCGTTTATAGTGGTCTTAGCAATTTCGATTTTTTTCTGAGAAAACTAATGTCCTTATTAGTTCTACAAACTCTTGTGTTCTTAGGGTAGTGCGGCCTAGAACGATTGTTTGTTCCTCACAAGAAAGTCTGAAACAACTAGCTAGTGCCACACACCATAGGGAAAACAAAACCTTAAGAGCGAATGTCTGATAGGTAGTCAGTACATCCATATCCATACATTTACCGTTTATACAGTCTAACAGGCCATATGGGAGGGATATGCTGAAGGAAATATGCCCTAGAGTCAATAATAAAGTTGTTCTTTATATTTCCTGATATCATGATAAATGTTTATTATTCATGCTAGAATTGTATTAACCGGAAACTTAGTACATGTGTGAATACATAGACAAACAGAGTGTCACTTGTATGCCTATACTTGACTAGCTCGTGAATCAAAGATGGTTAAGTTTCCTAGCCATAGACATGAGTTGTCATTTGATTAACGGGATCACATCATTAGAGAATGATGTGATTGACTTGACCCATTCTGTTAGATTAGCATTCGATCGTTTAGTATATTGCTATTGCTTTCTTCATGACTTATAGATGTTCCTATGACTATGAGATTATGCAACTCCCGAATACCGGAGGAACACTTTGTGTGCTACCAAACGTCACAATGTAACTGGGTGATTATAAAGGTGCTCTACAGGTGTCTCTGAAGGTACTTGTTGGGTTGGCATAGATCAAGATTAGGATTTGTCACTCCGATTGTTGGAGAGGTATCTCTGGGCCCTCTCGGTAATGCACATCACTATAAGCCTTGCAAGCAATGCAGCTAATGAGTTAGTTGCGGGATGATGTATTACGGAACGAGTAAAGAGACTTGTCGGTACCGAGATTGAACTAGGTATTGAGATACCGACGATCGAATCTTGGGCAAGTAACATACCGATGACAAAGGGAACAACGTATGTTGTTATGCGGTTTGACCGATAAAGATCTTCGTAGAATATGTAGGAGCCAATATGAGCATAGGTTCCGCTATTGGTTATTGACCGGAGACGTGTCTCGGTCATGTCTACATAGTTCTCGAACCCGTAGGGTCCGCACACTTAAAGTTCTGTGATGATCGGTATTATGAGTTTTTTTGTTTTGATGTACCGAAGGTAGTTCGGAGTCCCGGATATGATCACGAACATGACGAGGAGTCTCGAAATGGTCGAGACATAAATATCGATATATTGGAATCCTATATTTGGACATCGAAATGGTTCCGGGTGAAATCGGGATTTTACCGGAGTACCGGGAGGTTACCGGAACCCCCCGGTAATTGTATGGGCCTTAATGGTCCAAGTGGAGAGAGAGAGAGAGGAGGCCAGGGCAGGTCGTGCGCCCCCTCCCCCTCTTGTCCGAATTGGACTAGGAGGGGGGGCGCCCCCCTTTCCTTCCTCTCTCTCTCCCCCTTCCTTCTCTCCTAGTCCAACTAGGGAAAGGGGGAATCCTACTCCCGGTGGGAGTAGGACTCCTCCAGGGCGCGCCATAGGGGCCGGCCATCTCCCCCTCCTCCACTCCTTTATATACGTGGCCAGGGGGCACCCCATAGACACACAAGTTGATCATTGATCTTTTAGCCGTGTGCGGTGCCCCCCTCCACCATAATCCACCTCGGTCATATCGTAGCGGTGCTTAGGCGAAGCCCTGCGTCGGTAGCAACATCATCACCGTCATCACGCCATCGTGCTGACGGAACTCTCCCGTGAAGCTCTGCTGGATCGGAGTTCGTGGGACATCACCGAGTTGAACGTGTGCTCAACTCGGAGGTGCCGTGCGTTCGATACTTGGATCGGTCGGATCGTGAAGACGTACGACTACATCAACTGCTTTCTCATAACGCTTCCGCTTACGGTCTACGAGGGTACGTGGACAATAGTCTCCCCTCTCGTTGCTATGCATCACCATGATCTTGCATGTGCGTAGAAATTATTTTTTAAATTACTATGTTCCCCAACAGTGGCATCCGAGCCAGGTTTTATGCGTAGATGTTATATGCACGAGTAGAACACAAGTGAGTTGTGGGCGATACAAGTCATACTTCTTACCAGCATGCCATACTTTGATTCGGCAGTATTGTTGGATGAAGCGGCCCGGACCAACATTACGCGTACGCTTACGCGAGACTGGTTCTACCGACGTGCTTCGCACAAAGGTGGCTGGCGGGTGTCAGTTTCTCCAACTTTAGTTGAATCGAGTGTGGCTACGCCCGGTCCTTGTGAAGGTTAAAACAACACTAACTTGACGAAATATCGTTGTGGTTTTCATGCGTAGGTAAGAACGGTTCTTGCTCAGCCCGTAGCAGCCACGTAAAATTTGCAACAACAAAGTAGAGGACGTCTAACTTGTTTTTGCAGGGCATGTTGTGATGTGATATGGTCAAGAGATGATGCTAAATTTTATTGTACGAGATGATCATGTTTTTTAACCGAGTTATCGGCAACTGGCAGGAGCCATATGGTTGTAAATTTATTGTATGAAATGCAATCGCCATGTAATTGCTTTACTTTATCACTAAGCGGTAGCGATAGTCGTAGAAGCAATAGTTGGCGAGACGACAACGATGCTATGACGGAGATCAAGGTGTCGCGCCGGTGACAATGGTGATCATGACGGTGCTTTGGAGATGGAGATCAAAGGCACAAGATGATGATGGCCATATCATATCACTTATATTGATTGCATATGATGTTTATCTTTTATGCATCTTATTCTGCTTTGATTGACGGTAGCATTATAAGATGATCTCTCACTAAATTTCAAGGTACAAGTGTTCTCCCTGAGTATGCACCGTTGCCAAAGTTCGTCGTGCCGAGACACCACGTGATGATCGGGTGTGATAAGCTCTACATTCATATACAACGGGTGCAAGCCAGTTTTGCACACGTAGAATAATCGGGTTAAACTTGACGAGCCTATCATATGCAGATATGGCCTCGGAACACTGAGACCGAAAGGTCGAACGTGAATCATATAGTAGATATGATCAACATAGTGATGTTCACCATTGAAAACTACTCCATCTCACGTGATGATCGGACATGGTTTAGTTGATATGGATCACGTGATCACTTAGATGATTAGAGGGATGTCTATCTAAGTGGGAGTTCTTAAGTTTGATTAATTGAACTTTAATTTATCGTGAACTTAGTCCTGGTAGTATTAGCATATCTATGTTGTAGATCAATAGCTCGCGTTTAGCTCCCCTGTTTTATTTTTGATATGTTCCTAGAGAAAACTAAGTTGAAAGATGTTAGTAGCAATGATGCGGATTGGATCCGTGATCTGAGGATTATCCTCATTGCTGCACAGAAGAATTATGTCCTTGATGCACCGCTAGGTGACAGACCGATTGCAGGAGCAAATGCAGACGTTATGAACGTTTGGGAAGCTCGATATGATGACTACTTGATAGTTTAGTGCACCATGCTTTATGGCTTAGAATCGGGGCTTCAAAGACGTTTTTGAAACACCACGGAGCATATGAGATGTTCCAAGAGTTGAAATTAGTATTTCAGACTCATGCCCATGTCGAAAGGTATGAGACCTTTGACAAGTACTTTTCCTACAAGATGGAGGAGAATAGCTCAGCTAGTGAGCATGTGCTCAGAATGTCTGAGTACTACAATCACTTGAATCAAGTGGGAGTTAATCTTCCAGATAAGATAGGGATTGACATAGTTCTCTAGTCACTATCACCAAGTTACTAGAACTTCATGATGAACTATAATATGCAAGGAATAACGGAAATGATTCCCAAGCTCTTCGTGATGCTGAAATCGACGAAGGTAGAAATCAAGAAAAGCATCAAGTGTTGATGGTTGACAAGACCACTAGTTTCAAGAAAAAGGGTAAAGGGAAGAAGAAGGGGAACTTCAGGAAGAACGGCAAACAAGTTGCTGCTCAGGAGAAGAAATCCAAGTCTGGACCTAAGCCTGAGACTGAGTGCTTCTACTGCAAAGGGACTGGCCACTGGAAGCGGAACTGCCCCAAGTATTAGTTGAAGAGGTAGGTTTAGGGTTTTGCGTGGGTGGTTAATATCCAGCCTCACGTCTCTTTATATAGATGATCATAATACAATTACATACGTATACAAATACGTGTACATGTACAATATGCTAGACCCTATTTTACATGCCACCTCAATTTGAACTACATACAAGATTCAGATTGGTTCTAAAGCGGTCTAGCATCTGTCGAGTAGCGGGTTTAGTAAATACATCCGCTAGCTAATCATCAGTTGAGATAAACCTGACTTCCAGTTTACCAACAGCTACTCGTCCCCTCACGAAATGGAAATCAATCTCAATGTGTTTGGTCCGAGCATGAACCACTGGATTCGCCGTCAGGTAAGTTGCCCCTAAGTTATCACACCACAATATGGGTGCGCGCTGCCGTGTGACTCCAAGTTCTGTGAGAACTGTATCTATCCAAATGGCTTCAGCCGCGCCATTGGCCAATGCCTTATACTCTGCCTCGGTGCTAGACCTCGAGACCGTAGGCTGCTTCTTGGAACTCCAAGGTATAAGATGTTGGGAATCGTAGCATAATTTAAAATTTTCCTACGCTCACCAAGATGCATCTATGGAGTCTACTAGCAACGAGGGGAAAGGAGTGGATCTACATACCCTTGTAGATCGCGAGCGGAAGCGTTCCAATGAACGTGGATGACGGAGTCGTACTCGCCGTGATCCAAATCACCGATGACCGAGTGCCGAACGGACGGCACCTCCGCGTTCAACACACGTACGGTGCAGCGACGTCTCCTCCTTTCTTGATCCAGCAAGGGGGGAGGAGAGGTTGATGGAGATCCAACAGCACGACGGCGTGGTGGTGGATGTAGCGGCTCTCCGGCAAGGCTTCGCCGAGCTTCTGCGCGCGAGAGAGAGGTGTTGCAGGGGAGGAGGGAGGCGCCAAAGGCTGTAGTGTGCTGCCCTCCCTCCCCTCCCCTTTATATAGGCCCCCAAGGGGGGGTGCGCAGCCCTTGGAGATGGGATCTCCAAGGGGGGGGGCGGCGGCCAAAGGGGGAAGGGGTTGCCTTGCCCCCCAAGGCAAGGGGAAACTCCCCCCCTAGGGTTCCCAACCCTAGGCGCATGGGGGGGAGGCCCAAAGTGGCGCCCCAGCCCATCAGGGGCTGGTTCCCCTCCACTTTCAGCCCACGGGGCCCTCCGGGACAGGTGGCCCCACCCGGTGGACCCCCGGGACCCTTCCGGTGGTCCCGGTACAATACCGATAACCCCTGAAACTTTCCCGGTGGCCAAAACTGGACTTCCTATATATAATTCTTCACCTCCGGACCATTTCGGAACCTCTCGTGACGTCCGGGATCTCATCCGGGACTCCGAACAACTTTCGGGTTTCCGCATACATATATCTCTACAACCCTAGCGTCACCGGACCTTAAGTGTGTAGACCCTACGGGTTCGGGAGACATGCAGACATGACCGAGACGCCTCTCCGGTCAATAACCAACAGCGGGATCTGGATACCCATGTTGGCTCCCACATGTTCCACGATGATATCATCGGGTGAACCACAGTGTCGAGGATTCAATCAATCCGTATGCAATTCCCTTTGTCAATCGGTATGTTACTTGCCCGAGATTCGATCGTCGGTATCCCAATACCTAGTTCAATCTCGTTACCGGCAAGTCTCTTTACTCGTACCGCAATGCATGATCCCGTGACTAACGCCTTAGTCACATTGAGCTCATTATGATGATGCATTACCGAGTGGGCCCAGAGATACCTCTCCGTGTACACGGAGTGACAAATCCCAGTCTCGATCCGTGCCAACCCAACAGACACTTTCGGAGATACCCGTAATGCACCTTTATAGTCACCCAGTTACGTTGTGACGTTTGGCACACCCAAAGCACTCCTACGGTATCCGGGAGTTGCACGATCTCATGGTCTAAGGAAAAGATACTTGACATTGGAAAAGCTCTAGCAAACGAAACTACACGATCTTTTATGCTATGCTTAAGTTGGGTCTTGTCCATCACATCATTCTCCTAATGATGTGATCCCGTTATCAATGACATCCTATGTCCATAGTCAGGAAACCATGACTATCTGTTGATCAACGAGCTAGTCAACTAGAGGCTTACTAGGGACAAGTTGTGGTCTATGTATTCACACATGTATTACGATTTCCGGACAATACAATTATAGCATGAATAATAGACTATTATCATGAACACAGAAATATAATAATAACCATTTATTATTGCCTCTAGGGCATATTTCCAACAGTCTCCCACTTGCACTAGAGTCAATAATCTAGTTACATTGTGATGAATCGAACACCCATTGCGTCCTGGTGTTGATCATGTTTTGCCCTAGGGAGAGGTTTAGTCAACGGATCTGCTACATTCAGGTCCGTGTGTACTTTACAAATATCTATGTCTCCATTTTGAACACTTTCACGAATGGAGTTGAAGCGACGCTTGATATGCCTGGTCTTCCTGTGAAACCTGGGCTCCTTCGCAAGGGCAATAGCTCCAGTGTTGTCACAGAAGAGAGTCATTGGGCCCGACGCATTGGGAATCACCCCTAGGTCGGTAATGAACTCCTTCATCCAGACTGCTTCCTGTGCTGCCTCCGAGGCTGCCATGTATTCCGCTTCACATGTAGATCCCGCCACGACGCTTTGCTTGCAACTGCACCAGCTTACTGCTCCTCTATTCAAAATATACACGTATCCGGTCTGTGACTTTGAGTCATCCGGATCTGTGTCGAAGCTAGCGTCGACGTAACCCTTTACGACGAGCTCTTCGTCACCTCCATAGACGAGAAACATATCCTTAGTCCTCTTCAGGTACTTCAGGATATTCTTGACCGCTGTCCAGTGTTCCTTGCCGGGATTACTTTGGTACCTTCCTACCAAACTTACGGCAAGGTTTACATCAGGTCTGGTACACAGCATGGCATACATAATATACCCTATGGCCGAGGCATAGGGGATGACACTCATCTCTTCTATATCTTCTGCCGTGGTCGGGCATTGAGCCGTGCTCAATTGCACACCTTGCAATACAGGCAAGAACCCCTTCTTGGACTGATCCATACTGAACTTCTTCAATATTTTGTCAAGGTATGTACTCTGTGAAAGACCAATGAGGCGTCTTGATCTATCTCTATAGATCTTGATGCCTAATATATAAGCAGCTTCTCCAAGGTCCTTCATTGAAAAACATTTATTCAAATAGGCCTTTATACTTTCCAAGAATTCTATATCATTTCCCATCAATAATATGTCATCCACATATAATATGAGAAATGCTACAGAGCTCCCACTCACTTTCTTGTAAACACAGGCTTCTCCATAAGTCTGTGTAAACCCAAACGCTTTGATCATCTCATCAAAGCGAATGTTCCAACTCCGAGATGCTTGCACCAGCCCATAGATTGAGCGCTGGAGCTTGCATACTTTGTTAGCATTCTTAGGATCGACAAAACCTTCCGGCTGCATCATATACAACTCTTCCTTAAGGAAGCCGTTAAGGAATGCCGTTTTGACGTCCATCTGCCATATCTCATAATCATAGTATGCGGCAATTGCTAACATGATTCGGACGGACTTCAGCTTCGCTACGGGTGAGAAAGTCTCATCGTAGTCAACCCCTTGAACTTGTCGATAACCCTTAGCGACAAGTCGAGCTTTGTAGATGGTCACATTACCATCTGCGTCCGTCTTCTTCTTAAAGATCCATTTGTTTTCTATGGCTCGCCGCTCATCGGGCAAGTCAGTCAAAGTCCATACTTTGTTTTCATACATGGATTCTATCTCGGATTTCATGGCTTCTAGCCATTTGTCGGAATCCGGGCCCGCCATCGCTTCTTCATAGTTCGAAGGTTCACCGTTGTCTAACAACATGATTTCCAGGACAGGGTTGCCGTACCACTCTGGTGCGGAACGTGTCCTTGTGGACCTACGAAGTTCAGTAACTTGATCTGAAGCTTCATGATCATCATCATTAACTTCCTCCCCAGTCGGTGTAGGCACCACAGGAACATTTTCCCGCGCTGCGCTACTTTCCGGTTCGGAAGGGGTGACTATCACCTCATCAAGTTCCACTTTCCTCCCACTCAATTCTTTCGAGAGAAACTCCTTCTCTAGAAAGGACCCGTTCTTGGCAACGAAGATCTTGCCTTCGGATCTGAGGTAGAAGGTATACCCAATAGTTTCCTTAGGGTATCCTATGAAGACGCATTTTTCCGATTTGGGTTCGAGCTTTTCAGGTTGAAGTTTCTTGACATAAGCATCGCATCCCCAAACTTTTAGAAACGACAGCTTAGGTTTCTTCCCAAACCATAATTCATACGGTGTCGTCTCAACGGATTTAGACGGTGCCCTATTTAAAGTGAATGCGGCAGTCTCTAAAGCATAACCCCAAAATGAGAGCGGTAAATCGGTAAGAGACATCATAGATCGCACCATATCCAATAGAGTGCGATTACGACGTTCGGACACACCATTTCTCTGAGGTGTTCCAGGCGGCGTGAGTTGTGAAACTATTCCACATTTCCTTAAGTGTGTACCAAATTCGTGACTTAAATATTCTCCACCACGATCTGATCGTAAGAATTTTATTTTCCTGTCACGTTGATTCTCGACTTCACTCTGAAATTCCTTGAACTTTTCAAAGGTTTCAGACTTGTGTTTCATTAGGTAGACATACCCATATCTACTTAAATCATCAGTGAGAGTGAGAACATAACGATATCCTCCGCGAGCCTCAACGCTCATTGGACCGCACACATCGGTATGTATGATTTCCAATAAGTTGGTCGCTCGCTCCATTGTTCCGGAGAACGGAGTCTTGGTCATCTTACCCATGAGGCATGGTTCGCACGTGTCAAATGATTCGTAATCAAGAGACTCCAAAAGTCCATCTGCATGGAGCTTCTTCATGCGCTTGACACCAATGTGACCAAGGCGGCAGTGCCACAAGTATGTGGGACTATCGTTATCAACTTTACATCTTTTGGTATTCACACTATGAACATGTGTAGCATCACGTTCGAGATTCATCAAGAATAAACCATTGACCAGCGGGGCATGACCATAAAACATATCTCTCAAATAAATAGAACAACCATTATTCTCAGATTTAAATGAGTAGCCATCTCGAATTAAACGAGATCCAGATACAATGTTCATGCTCAAAGCTGGCACTAAATAACAATTATTGAGGTTTATAACTAATCCCGTGGGTAGATGCAGAGGTAGCGTGCCGACGGCGATCACATCGACCTTGGAACCATTCCCGACGCGCATCGTCACCTCGTCTTTTGCCAGTCTCCGTTTATTCCGTAGTTCCTGATTTGAGTTACAAATATGAGCAACCGCACCGGTATCAAATACCCAGGAGCTACTGCGAGTACTGGTAAGGTACACATCAATTACTTGTATATCACATATACCTTGGGTGTTGCCGGCCTTCTTCTTGTCCGCTAAATATTTGGGGCAGTTCCGCTTCCAGTGACCACTTCCCTTGCAATAAAAGCACTCAGTCTCGGGCTTGGGTCCATTCTTTGACTTCTTCCCGGTAACTGGCTTACCGGGCGCGGCAACTCCCTTGCCGTCCTTCTTGAAGTTCTTCTTACCCTTGCCCTTCTTGAACTTAGTGGTTTTATTCACCATCAACACTTGATGTTCTTTTCTGATCTCTACCTCAGCTGATTTCAGCATTGAATACACCTCGGGAATGGTCTTTTCCATCCCCTGCATATTGTAGTTCATCACAAAGCTCTTGTAGCTTGGTGGAAGCGACTGGAGGATTCTGTCAATGACCGCGTCATCCGGGAGATTAACTCCCAGCTGAGACAAGCGGTTGTGCAACCCAGACATTCTGAGTATGTGCTCACTAACAGAACTGTTCTCCTCCATTTTACAGCTGAAGAACTTGTCGGAGACATCATATCTCTCGACCCGGGCATGAGCTTGAAAAACCAGTTTCAGCTCCTCGAACATCTCATATGCTCCATGTTTCTCAAAACGCTTTTGGAGACCCGGTTCTAAGCTGTAAAGCATGCCGCACTGAACGAGGGAGTAATCATCAGCACGCTGCTGCCAAGCGTTCATAACGTCTTGGTTCTCAGGGATTGGTGCTTCACCTAGCGGTGCTTCTAAGACATAATCTTTCTTGGCTGCTATGAGGATGATCCTCAGGTTCCGGACCCAGTCCGTATAGTTGCTGCCATCATCTTTCAGCTTGGTTTTCTCTAGGAACGCGTTGAAATTGAGGACAACGTGGGCCATTTGATCTACAATACATAGTGTAAAGATTTAGACTAAGTTCATGATAATTAAGTTCATATAATCAAATTATTTAATGAACTCCCACTCAGATAGACATCCCTCTAGTTATCTAAGTGAAACATGATCCGAACTCAACTAGGCCGTGTCCGATCATCACGTGAGACGGACTAGTCAAGATCGGTGAACATCTCCATGTTGATCGTATCTTCTATACGACTCATGCTCGACCTTTCGGTCCTCCGTGTTCCGAGGCCATGTCTGTACATGCTAGGCTCGTCAAGTCAACCTAAGTGTATTGCGTGTGTTCCGAGGCCATGTCTGTACATGCTAGGCTCGTCAACACCCGTTGTATGCGAACGTAAGAATCTATCACACCCGATCATCACGTGGTGCTTCGAAACGACGAACCTTCGCAACGGTGCACAGTTAGGGTGAACACTTTCTTGAAATTATTATAAGGGATCATCCTACTTGCTACCGTCGTTCTAAGCAAATAAGATGCAAAAACATGATAAACATCACATGCAATCGAATAGTGACATGATATGGCCAATATCATCATGCTCCTTTGATCTCCATCTTCGGGGCACCATGATCATCTTCGTCACCGGCATGACACCATGATCTCCATCATCATGATCTCCATCATTGTGTCTTCATGAAGTTGTCACGCCAACGATTACTTCTACTTCTATGGCTAACCGTTTAGCAACAAAGTAAAGTAAATTACATGGCGTTATTCAAATGACACGCAGGTCATGCAAAATAATAAAGACAACTCCTATGGCTCCTGCCGGTTGTCATACTCATCGACATGCAAGTCGTGATTCCTATTACAAGAATATGATCAATCTCATACATCACATATATCATTCATCACATCTTCTGGCCATATCATATCACATATATCACTTGCTGCAAAAACAAGTTAGACGTCCTCTAATTGTTGTTGCAAGTTTTTTACGTGGTTTGTAGGTTTCTAGCAAGAACGATTTCTTACCTACGTATGACCACAACGTGATTTGCCAATTTCTATTTACCCTTCATAAGGACCCTTTTCATCGAATCCGTTCCGACTAAAGTAGGAGAGACAGACACCCGCTAGCCACCTTATGCAACTAGTGCATGTCAGTCGGTGGAACCTGTCTCACGTAAGCGTACGTGTAAGGTCGGTCCGGGCCGCTTCATCCTACAATGCCGCCGAAACAAGAAACGACTAGTAGCGGCAAGAAGAATTGGCAACATCAACGCCCACAACTTCTTTGTGTTCTACTCGTGCATAGTAACTACGCATAGGCCTGGCTCATGATGCCACTGTTGGGAATCGTAGCATAATTTAAAATTTTCCTACGCTCACCAAGATGCATCTATGGAGTCTACTAGCAACGAGGGGAAAGGAGTGGATCTACATACCCTTGTAGATCGCGAGCGGAAGCGTTCCAATGAACGTGGATGACGGAGTCGTACTCGCCGTGATCCAAATCACCGATGACCGAGTGCCGAACGGACGGCACCTCCGCGTTCAACACACGTACGGTGCAGCGACGTCTCCTCCTTTCTTGATCCAGCAAGGGGGGAGGAGAGGTTGATGGAGATCCAACAGCACGACGGCGTGGTGGTGGATGTAGCGGCTCTCCGGCAAGGCTTCGCCGAGCTTCTGCGCGCGAGAGAGAGGTGTTGCAGGGGAGGAGGGAGGCGCCAAAGGCTGTAGTGTGCTGCCCTCCCTCCCCCCCTTTATATAGGCCCCCAAGGGGGGTGCGCAGCCCTTGGAGATGGGATCTCCAAGGGGGGGGCGGCGGCCAAGGGGGAAGGGGTTGCCTTGCCCCCCAAGGCAAGGGGAAACTCCCCCCCTAGGGTTCCCAACCCTAGGCGCATGGGGGGGAGGCCCAAAGTGGCGCCCCAGCCCATTAGGGGCTGGTTCCCCTCCACTTTCAGCCCACGGGGCCCTCCGGGACAGGTGGCCCCACCCGGTGGACCCCCGGGACCCTTCCGGTGGTCCCGGTACAATACCGATAACCCCCGAAACTTTCCCGGTGGCCAAAACTGGACTTCCTATATATAATTCTTCACCTCCGGACCATTCCGGAACCTCTCGTGACGTCCGGGATCTCATCCGGGACTCCGAACAACTTTCGGGTTTCCGCATACATATATCTCTACAACCCTAGCGTCACCGGACCTTAAGTGTGTAGACCCTACGGGTTCGGGAGACATGCAGACATGACCGAGACGCCTCTCCGGTCAATAACCAACAGCGGGATCTGGATACCCATGTTGGCTCCCACATGTTCCACGATGATATCATCGGGTGAACCACGGTGTCGAGGATTCAATCAATCCGTATGCAATTCCCTTTGTCAATCGGTATGTTACTTGCCCGAGATTCGATCGTCGGTATCCCAATACCTTGTTCAATCTCGTTACCGGCAAGTCTCTTTACTCGTACCGCAATGCATGATCCCGTGACTAACGCCTTAGTCACATTGAGCTCATTATGATGATGCATTACCGAGTGGGCCCAGAGATACCTCTCCGTTTACACGGAGTGACAAATCCCAGTCTCGATCCGTGCCAACCCAACAGACACTTTCGGAGATACCCGTAATGCACCTTTATAGTCACCCAGTTACGTTGTGACGTTTGGCACACCCAAAGCACTCCTACGGTATCCGGGAGTTGCACGATCTCATGGTCTAAGGAAAAGATACTTGACATTGGAAAAGCTCTAGCAAACGAAACTACACGATCTTTTATGCTATGCTTAAGTTGGGTCTTGTCCATCACATCATTCTCCTAATGATGTGATCCCGTTATCAATGACATCCTATGTCCATAGTCAGGAAACCATGACTATCTGTTGATCAACGAGCTAGTCAACTAGAGGCTTACTAGGGACAGGTTGTGGTCTATGTATTCACACATGTATTACGATTTCCGGACAATACAATTATAGCATGAATAATAGACTATTATCATGAACACAGAAATATAATAATAACCATTTATTATTGCCTCTAGGGCATATTTCCAACATAAGATTGGGTCCAACAAATATAGCAAAGCCACCAGTAGAACGCCTGTCATCAACACAGCCTGCCCAGTCTGCATCGGTGAATATACTGACTCCAGTAAATCTGGACTTACGAATCCGTAGTCCCATGTCTAGCGTACCTTTGACATACCTCAGAATACGCTTAACTGCTTCCCAATGAACCTCCGTAGGCTGAGACAGGAACTGGCATACTTTGTTCACGGCAAAGGAGATATCTGGACGAGTGATTGTCAGATACTGAAGTGCTCCAACTACACTGCGATACCTGAAAGAGTCGTCAGTACTCAGCAATGCACCACTGTGACGCGAAAGGCTCTCGGATGTAGCAAGTGGAGTGGAAGTGGACTTGCAGTTCTCCATGTTGACGCGATGAAGGAGATCAAGTGCATACTTCTTCTGCGTCAATGTCATGCCCCCTGAATGGAAGGACGCTTCCAAACCAAGGAAGTACTCCAACCGGCCCAAGTCTTTGATTGGAAAACTCGCAGACAAGGACTGCACAAGGCGATCCACCGCAGTAGGTGTAGAACCAGCAATCACAATATCATCAACATACACCAGCATGTATATCTGAATAGCACCATGTGAAAAGATGAACAGAGACGCATCTGCCTTGGAGGGAACAAAACCAAGATGTGAGAGCCGTTGACTCAACCAAGCATACCAGGCACGCGGCGACTGTTTGAGCCCGTAGATGGACCTGTGGAGTTTGCAGACATGAGAGGGATAACGAGCATCCTCAAAACCAGGGGGCTGCTGCATGTAGACATCTTCGGCCAGAAAACCAAGGAGAAAGGCATTACTCACATCAATCTGTCGAAGACTCCACCCGCGGGAGACAGCGAGAGAGAGGACCAGACGAACCATGGCAGGCTTCACCACGGGGCTGAAAGTATCTCCATAGTCGATCCCTTGCTGTTGAGTAAAACCACGAGCAACAAGGCAAGCTTTGTGCTTGTCAACAGAGCCATCCGGACGATGCTTGGTCTTAAAGATCCATTTGGAGCTCACAACATTAACACCAGCAGGCCGAGGCACCAACACCCATGTGTTCGTGTGACAAAGGGCAGCAAATTCCGCAGACATGGCGGCACGCCAAGCCGGTTCACCAAGAGCATCACGATGAGAAGTGGGTGCGGCAAAGAATGCACGCCGACGAGTGTCGTACCGCACCGTGCCATCCGTGTATGTCTTGGCCTTACGCGTATGATCACGGTGACGAGTGACCATAGTGTGCCCGGGAGCTACATCGTCGGTAGATGGCGGCGGCGACGACGGGAACCCGACCAATGGTGTCGCGGCTGAACCATTTTCAGCAACAGGCGACACGGGCCGGGGAGACACGTCGGGCTGGGCCGAACCAGACGACGAGGGGAAGCCAGGCGGGGACGGCAGCCCAGAGGATGCGACTGGCGACCCGGCGATGCCCGAGGCAGGCGAGGCGGGCTGGGCCGACCCAGGCGAGACAGGAGACTCAACGGGCGACCCAGTCGGGCCCGCGGTCGTGTCAGCGGGCGAGGCCGATGGGTCCACAGCCGTGCCAGGGGGCGAGGCCATCGAGGCAGCCTCAGGAGACGCAGCGGGCGACCCAGTCGGGCCATGCACGTCGATCACGCCGGCGGATGCAGGTGCGGCGACGGTTTCCTGGGAATAAATTAGAGCAGCATCTGCAGAAAACAGGTCAGGTGACAAATATGACAGGTCGTATTTCGGCACATGGACATCCGAAACCGGTTCATTAGATGGAAAAGTGAGGGCGTGCTCAATAGAAGCAATATCAACCGAGACAGCCGGGCTGGAGTAAGGGAAAACCGACTCGTCGAAAACAACATCACGAGAAATGTAGATCCTACCCGAGGTGCGATCAAGACACTTGTAGCCCCTATGCAGAGGACTATAACCAAGGAAAACACACATCTTGGAGCAGAACTCCAGCTTGTGATCATTATACTTGCGGAGACTAGGCCAACAAGCACACCCAAAAATCCTAAGAGAGGAATAGTTGGGCTGAACATGAAATAGACGGAACAGGGGCGTTTCCTTGTTGAGAACCGGAGTGGGCATACGGTTGATGAGATAACATGCCGTATGAAAGGCCTCATCCCAAAATCGGAGTGGGAGAGACGAATGCGCCAGTAAGGCGAGGCCGGCCTCGACCAAGTGACGGTGTTTGCGCTCGGCAATACCGTTCTGCTGAGACGTGTGTGGACACGAAACACGGTGGGAGATGCCCGTGCGTTGAAAGTAGCGATGAAGCTTGTGGTATTCACCACCCCAGTCGGACTGAACGGCCTTCATTTTGCAATCCAAAAGGAGTTCGACATGAGCCTGAAAGTTATATAAGACTTGCTCAACATCAGACTTATGTTTAAGCAAATAAATCCAAGTGAAGCGCGTGTAGTCATCAACAAAACTAACATAATACTTGTACCCTCCCGAAGACGCAATAGCGGGACCCCAAACATCATAATGAATTAATTCAAGAGGTACAGTAGTGACATGATAAGAAATAGAATATGGTAGTTGATGACTCTTAGCACGCTGACATGCATCACACACTAATGGTGAATTATTTGAACGAGAGCAAGGAAGGTCATGGCTCCGAACAATGGAGGTGACCACATTATTGGTAGGATGACCTAGACGTTGATGCCATTGCGACGACGAAACACGAACACTAGATGAAGCATGGCGAGATGACGAGGACGACGCACGAGCAAAAGGAATCGGGTAGACCCCCTGCGACTGCTACCTTGAAGAATGACGCGCCTGGTTGCTTTGTCCTTAACAAAGAAAAGACGACGGTAAAACTTAACAAACACGTCATTATCACAAACAAGAAGGTAGACAGAAAGGAGATGCTCTCTGATGTGTGGAACATGAAGGATGTTGCGCAGTTTAAGAGATGAACCGGGTAAACGGGAATGACCAATGTGTGAAAATAGACAAACCTGCACCATTGGCCACCTGAACCTGGTCCTTGCCACCATAGTGCTCATGAACCTGGAGGCGTTCCAGATCACTCGTCAGGTGATCCGTAGCCCCGGTGTCCAGTACCCAAGGATAGTCAACGGTGTTGGTGGAGGCCGAGTTGGCGGAGCGAGCGTTGTGGTCCTGGTCATAGCGCTTGCGACACTCATCGGCCTCATGCCCCCAGTTTTTGCAAATTTGACACCGGGGGCGCCACCGATTGTTGCGACGGCCACCACCTCCGTTGTTGCCGTCGTTACCCCCACCACTTTGCCGACCATTGCCAGCATAGGAGGGGTTGTGGTCGCGGCCACCGTTGGGTCCGCCATTGCCGCCTTGGCGGCCATGCCCGGGCTGGCCGTTGCCGTCGGCCGAGTGACCCCCACCCTGGGAGGGGTAGGGCTTCGAGTAGGGAGCACGCCCGCCCTGGCCATAGGGGCCCGAGCGAGTCACGGCATTGGCGGAGGTAGTCCACCCCTCCGACACACTCTGCTGAGCCTACAACGCTTCGAACGACAAGACGAGCGAGTAGAAACTGGAGTAGGGCATTGGTGCGTTACTCACACCCAGGGAGGCGGTGATGGAGTTGTAGGCGGAGCCGAGTCCGGTGAGGATGTGATCAATGAGCTCGTCATCATGAATCGGAGAGCCGGCGGCAGCCATGGTGTCGGCGAGGGCCTTCATCTTGTGCATGTACTCAGCCGCGGACATCTCCTCCTTCCGCAGCGTCTGGAGTTGATGCCGGATGTGAAGGACGTTGGCACGACTCTACGCGCCGTACATGGCACTGACCGCCGTCCATACCGCCTGCGCCGTCTCGCATCTGATGAGCCGACAGGCGATGTCCTCCTCCATGGAGGTAAGAAGGAGGCCCTTGACCATCTGATCCTGAGTCCACCAATGATGATACGCCGGATTAGCGGCGGTCGTCGCGGCATCGCCATCCCGACAGCGATAGTCTTGTCGGGTGCCGCCGTGGTGCCGTCCAGGTAGCCATGGAGGTTGGCGTCGGCTAAGACGGTGCTGGCGATGCCTCCCACAGCATGAAGTTGTGGCGGCCAAGGCGAACGGAGATCGCCGGAACAGCGAGGGCGGCGGGAACGGTGGCAGCCGCTGGCGAGGTGATGGTGCCGACAATGTTGGAGAGTGAAAGGGCGGCGGACGACATCGCGACGGCGCGGAGGAGGACAGCGCGCGGCGGCGGAGAAGAAACTCACGGCGGCGCGAAAGGGCGGCACGCGGCGGCGGTGGCGGATGGATCGGGCGACGCGTACTGTTCGCGCGGCGGCCGTGTGGCTAGCTAGCAAGCAGGTTGATGGATCCTGCGTATGTGCGTGGCTAGCTAGCAAGCTTGATGGATCCTGCATATGTGCGTAGCTAGCTAGCAAGCAGCGGCGGCTACGCGGAAGCTAGCTAGCAAGCAGCGGCGGCGACGCAGTAGATGGGATCGGGCGGCGACACGAGGGACGTGCGGCGGCGGCCCGACCTGGCTGATACCAAGTTGAAGAGGTAGGTAGGGTTTTGCGTGGGTGGTTAACATCCAGCCTCACGTCTCTTTATATAGATGATCATAATACAATTACATACGTATACAAATACGTGTACATGTACAATATGCTAGACCCTATTTTACAGTATTTGGCGGATAAGAAGGATGACAAGATGAGCAAAGGTATATGTGATATACATGTTATTGATGTGTACTTTACTAGTGTTTATAGCAACCCCTCGGGATTTGATACTTGTTCAGTTGCTAAGAGTAGTAACTCGAAACGGGAGTTGCAGAATAAACAGAAACTAGTTAAGGGCGAGGTGACGATGTGTGTTGGAAGTAGTTCCAAGATTGATATGATCATCATGGCACACTCCCTATACTTTCGGGATTAGTGTTGAACCTAAATAAGTGTTATTTGGTGTTTGCGTTGAGCATGAATATGATTTGATCATGTTTATTGCAATACGGTTATTCATTTAAGTTAGAGAATAATTGTTGTTCTGTTTACATGAATAAAACCTTCTATGGTCATACACCCAATGAAAATGGTTTGTTGGATCTCGATCATAGTGATACACATATTCATCATATTGAAGCCAAAAGATGCAAAGTTAATAATTATAGTGCAACTTATTTATGGCACTGCCGTTTAGGTCATATTGGTGTAAAGCGCATGAAGAAACTCCATGCTGATGGGATTTTGGAATCACTTGATTATGAATCACTTGATGCTTGCGAACCATGCCTTATGGGTAAGATGACTAAGACTCCGTTCTCCGGAACAATGGAGCGAGCAACAGATTTGTTGGAAATCATACATACTGATGTATGTGGTCTGATGAATACTGAGGCTCGCGGCGGGTATCGTTATTTTCTCACCTTCACAGATGATTTGAGCAGATATGGGTATATCTACTTGATGGAACATAAGTCTGAAACATTTGAAAAAGTTCAAAGAATTTCAGAGTGAAGTGGAAAATCATCGTAACAAGAAAATAAAGTTTCTACGATCTGATCGTGGAGGAGAATATTTGAGTTACGAGTTTGGTCTTCATTTGAAACAATGTGGAATAGTTTCGCAACTCATGCCACCTGGAACACCACAGCGTAATGGTGTGTCCGAACTCGTAACCGTACTTTATTAGATATGGTGCAATCTATGATGTCTCTTATCGATTTACCACTATCATTTTGGGGTTATGCATTAGAGACAGCTGCGTTCACGTTAAATAGGTCACCATCTAAATCCGTTGAGATGACGCCTTATGAACTGTGGTTTGGCAAGAAACCAAAGTTGTCGTTTCTCAAAGTTTGGGGTTGCGATGCTTATGTGAAAAAGCTTCAACCTGATAAGCTCGAACCCAAATCAGAGAAATGTGTCTTCATAGGATACCCAAAGGAGAGTGTTGGGTACACCTTCTATCACAGATCCGAAGGCAAGACATTCGTTGCTAAGAAATGGATCCTTTCTAGAGAAGGAGTTTCTCTCGAAATATGTGAGTGGGATGAAGGTAGAACTTGATGAGGTAATTGTACGTTCTCTTGAATTGGAAATTATTTTTTCACTGAAATCAGTTCAAGTGATGCTTACACCAATTAGTGAGGAAGTTAATGATGATGATCATGAAGCTTTGGATCAAGTTACTACCGAACCTCGTAGGTTAACCAGAGTACGTTCCGCACCAGAGTGGTATGGTAATCATATTCTGGAGGTCATGTTACTTGACCACGACGAACCTACGAACTATGAGGAAGCGATGATGAGCCCAGATTCCGCGAAATGTCTTGAGGCCATGAAATCTGAGATGGGATCCATGTATGAAAACAAAGTGTGGACTTTGGTTGACTTGCCCGATGATCGGCAAGCCATAGAAAATAAATGGATCTTCAAGAGGAGGACGAACACTGATAGTAGTGTTACTATCTACAAAGCTAGACTTGTCGAAAAAGGTTTTTGAAAAAGTTCAAGGTGTTGACTACGATGAGATTTTCTCACTCCTAGCGATGCTTAAGTCTGTCTGAATCATGTTAGCAAATTGCCACATTTTATGAAATCTGGCAAATGGATGTCAAAACTACATTCCTTAATGGATTTCTTAAAGAAGAGTTGTATATGATGCAACCAGAAGGTTTTGTCGATCCTAAAGGTGCTAACAAAATGTGCAAGCTCCAGCGATCCATCCATGGACTGGTGCAAAGCATCTCAGAGTTGGAATATATGCTTTGATGAGTTGATCAAAGCATATAGTTTTATATAGACTTGAGATGAAGCCTGTATTTACAAGAAAGTGAGTGGGAGCACTACAACATTTCTGATAAATATATGTGAATGACATATTGTTGATCGGAAATAATGTAGAATTTTCTGGAAAGCATAAAGGAGTATTTGAAATGAGTTTTTTCAAAGAAAGACCTCGGTGAAGCTGCTTACATATTGAGCATCAAGATCTATAGCAATAGATCAAGACGCTTGATAAGTTTTTTCAATGAGTACGTACCTTGACAATATTTTGAAGTAGTTCAAAACAGAACAGTCAAAGAAAGAGTTCTTGCCTGTGTTACAAGGTGTGAAATTGAGTAAGACTCAAAGCCCGACCACGGCAGATGATAGAAAGAGAATCAGCCATAGGTTCTATAAAGTATGCCATGATGTGTACTAGATCTATTGTATACCCTACACTGAGTTTGGCAAAGGAGTACAATAGTGATCTTGGAGTACATCAATGAACAGTGGTCAAAATTATCCTTAGTGGAATAAGGATATGTTTCTCGATTATGGAGGTGACAAAAGGTTCATCGTAAAGGGTTACGTTGATGCAAGTTTTGACACTGATCCAGATGACTCTAAGTCTCAATCTGGATACATATTGAAAGTGGGAGCAATTAGCTAAAGTAGCTCCGTGCAGAGCATTGTAGACATAGAAATTTGCAAAATACATACGGATCTGAATTTGGCAAACCCGTTGACTAAACTTCTCTCACAAACAAAACATGATCACAACTTAGTACTCTTTGGGTGTTAATCACATGGCGATGTGAACTAGATTACTGACTCTAGTAAACCCTTTGAGTGTTGGCCACATGGCGATGTCAACTATGGATATTAATCACATGGTGATGTGAACTATTGGTGTTAAATCACATGGCGATGTGAACTAGATTATTGACTCTAGTGCAAGTGGGAGACTGAAGGAAATATGCCCTAGAGGCAATAATAAAGTTGTTATTTATATTTCCTTATATCATGATAAACGTTTATTATTCATGCTAGAATTGTATTAACCGGAAACTTAGTACATGTGTGAATACATAGACAAACAGAGTGTCACTAGTATGCCTCTACTTGACTAGCTCGTGAATCAAAGATGGTTAAGTTTCCTAGCCATAGACATGAGTTGTCATTTGATTAACGGGATCACATCATTAGATAATGATGTGATTGACTTGACCCATTCCGTTAGCTTAACATTTGATCGTTTAGTATATTGCTATTGCTTTCTTCATGACTTATACATGTTCCTATGACTATGAGATTATGCAACTCCTGAATACCGGAGGAACACTTTGTGTGCTACCAAACGTCACAACGTAACTGGGTGATTATAAAGGTGCTCTACAGGTGTCTCCGAAGGTACTTGTTGCATTGGCATAGATCAAGATTAGAATTTGTCACCCCGATTGTCGGATAGGTATCTCGGGGCCCTCTCGGTAATGCACATCACTATAAGCCTTGCAAGCAATGCAGCTAATGAGTTAGTTGCGGGATGATGTATTATGGAACGAGTAAAGAGACTTGCCGGTAACGAGATTGAACTAGGTATTGAGATACCGACGATCGAATCTCGGGCAAGTAACATACCGATGACAAAGGGAACAACGTATGTTGTTATGCGGTTTGACCGATAAAGATCTTCGTAGAATATTGATACGTCTCCAACGTATCTATAATTTTTTATTGTTCCATGCTATTATATTATCTGTTTGGATGTTTAATGGGCTTTATTATACACTTTTATATTATTTTCGGGACTAACCTATTAACCGGAGGCCCAGCCCAAATTGCTGTTTTTTTGCCTATTTCAGTGTTCCGAAGGAAAATGATATCAAACGGAGTCCAAACGGAATGAAACTTTCGGGAACGTGATTTTCGGAACAAACGTGATCCAGAGGACATGGAGTGGACGTCAAGCAGTCAATGAGGAGGCCACGAGGCAGGGGGCGCGCCTACCCCCGTGGGCGCGCCCTCCATCCTCGTGGGCCCCTCGTAGCTCCACCGACCTACTTCTTCCTCCTATATATACCTACGTACCCCGAAAACATCAGATACGGAGCAAAAACCCTATTTCCACCGCCGCAACCTTCTATACCCGTGAGATCCCATCTTGGGGCCTGTTCCGGCGGTCCGCCGGAGGGGGCATCGATCACGGAGGGCTTCTACATCGACACCATAGCCTCTCCGATGATGTGTGAGTAGTTTACCTCAGACCTTCGGGTCCATACTTATTAGCTAGATGGCTTCTTCTCTCTCTTTGGATCTCAATACAAAGTTCTCCTTGATTCTCTTGGAGATCTATTCGATGTAATCTTCTTTGGCGGTGTGTTTGTCGAGATCCGATGAATTGTGGGTTTATGATCAAGATTATCTATGAACAATATTTGAATCTCCTCTGAATTCCTTTATGTATGATTGGTTATCTTTGCAAGTCTCTTCGAATTATCAGTTTGGTTTGGCCTACTAGATTGATCTTTCTTGCAATGGGAGAAGTGCTTAGCTTTTGGTCCAATCTTGCGGTGCTCGATCCCAGTGACAGTAGGGGAAACGATACATATTGTATTGTTGCCATCGAGGATAACAGATGGGGTTTATATCATACTGCATGAGTTTATCCCTCTACATCATGTCATCTTGCTTAAAGCATTACTCCGTTCTTATGAACTTAATACTCTAGATGCATGCTGGATAGCAGTCGATGTGTGGAGTAATAGTAGTAGATGCAGGCAGGAGTCGGCCTACTTGTCACGGACGTGATGCCTATATACATGATCATACCTAGATATTCTCATAACTATGCTCAATTCTATCAATTGCTCAACAGTAATTCGTTTACCCACCGTAATACTTACGCTCTTGAGAGAAGCCATTACCTATGGCCCCCGGGTCTATTTTCCATCATATTAATCTCCTGTCAACAAGCTATTTATGGCACCGTTTATTTTGCTTTGTTTACTTTTAGTCTTTATCATAAAAATACCAAGAATATTATCTTATCATCTCTATCAGATCTCACTTTTGCAAGAGGCCGTGAAGGGATTGACAACCCCTTTATCGCATTGGTTGCAAGGTTCTTATTTGTTTGTGTAGGTGCGTGGGACTTGAGCGTGGTATCCTACTGGATTGATACCTTGGTTCTCAAAAACTGAGGGAAATACTTACGCTACTTAACTGCATCACCCTTTGCTCTTCAAGGGAAAACCAACGCAGTGCTCAAGAGGTAGCCAGAAGGATTTGTGGCGCCGTTGCCGGGGAGTCTACGTACAAGTCAAGACATACCAAGTACCCATCACAAACTATTATCACTCGCATTACATTATTTGTCATTTGCCTCTCGTTTTCCTCTCCCCCACTTCACCCTTGCCGTTTTATTCGCCCTTCTTCTGTTCGTCTTTTCATTTGCCTTGATGTCTTACTTGGCTCGTTTGCTCGTTTGGTTGAATAATTTATTGCTAAACAAAGAACCTAAGATCTATGGATCCTCATCCGCTTGGTAATCTTTTTAAGAGATCCAATTATGATGAATCAATTTCTAGTGAGTTTTGTGCACTAGATTATCTTTATGAAGTTTTGCTTGAAATCCGTGAATCTGAAAATTGTGATGAAGTACTTTGTGAAGTGATTTATGATAGATATTTGGATAAAAAGCATGATTGCAATGATGGAATTATAAACTCTATTAATGTCAATTGTGCTAATAATATGCAATACCATAAACTTGGGGATGCTAGTTTTGCTAGGTCCACTACCTGTTGCAATGATCATGATTGGGGTGATTTTTCTTATGATGTTGAAAATTTATTTAAGCCCCATGATGAATATGAGATTGATAAGAGTGTTTGCAATAATATTTAAAGTGGGTTTGGAAGAGTGTCAACTTTAGATCCCACATATTTGGAGAATGTCCAATCTTATGGTATTTTTGATAAAAGTGGGTTTGGAGAGGTCATGACTTTAGTTAATGATAATCCCACTATTTTGGAAGAGTGTCAACTTCGCATGCATGTGGATCGTATTGAGAATATGTTATGTGATAGCTATTTTGTTGAATTTGCCTATGATCCTACATGTAATTATTATGAGAGAGGAAAATATGGTTGTAGAAATTTTCATCTTACTAAATTACCTCTCGTCATGTTGAGATTGCTATCGTCTCTTTCTTCTTCCTTGCATATGCTAATTTTTGCTTGCTACGATATATTGTTTGCTTATAAAATTCCTATGCATAGGAAGTATGTTAGACTTAGATGTGTTTATCACGTGTTCTATGATGCTCTCTTTTTGCTTTAATTCTTGTCTTTCATGTGAGCATCATTAAAATTATCATTGCCTAGCTAAAAGGCTTTCAAAGAAAAGCGCTTGTTGGGAGACAACCCAATATTTTTACTTGCTGTTATTCAATAAATCTTTGATCTAGCCTCTGGTTAGATTTGTTTTTATGTTTTAATTAGTGTTTGTGCCAAGTTAAACCTATAGGATCTTCTTGGATGATAGTTATTTGATCTTGCTGAAAATTCCAGAAACATTCTGTTCACAAAAACAAATGTTAAAAATCACCAGAACGTGATAAAATACTGATTCCAATTGAAGTAGATCAATAAAAAAATTGTCTAGGTCTTCCTATTTGGGTAGATTTTTCTGAGTTCCAGAAGTTTGCGTTAGATACAGATTATTACAGACTGTTCTGTTTTTGACAGATTCTGTTTTTCGTGTGTTGTTTGCTTATTTTGATGAATCTATGGCTTGTAAAAGAGCTTATAAACCATAGAGAAGTTGGAATACAGTAGGTTTAACACCAATATAAATAAAGAATGAGTTCATTACAGTACCTTGAAGTGGTGTTTTGTTTTCTTTCGCTAACGGAGCTCACGAGATTTTCTGTTTAGTTTTGTGTTGTGAAGTTTTCAAGTTTTGGGTAAAGATTTGATGGAATGTGGAACAAGGATTGGAAAGAACCTAAACTTGGGGACGCCCAAGGCACCCCAAGGTAAAATTCAAGGACAACCAAAAGCCTAAGCTTGGGGATGCCCCGGAAGGCATCCCCTCTTTCGTCTTCGTCTATCGGTAACTTTACTTGGGGCTATATTTTTATTCACCACATGATATGTGTTTTTCTTGGAGCATCTTGTATGATTTGAGTCTTTGATTTTTAGTTTACCACAATCATCCTTGCTGTACACAACTTCTGAGAGAGACACACATGATTCGGAATTTATTAGAATACTCTATGTGCTTCACTTATATCTTTTGAGCTATATAGTTTTTGCTCTAGTGCTTCACTTATATCTTTTAGTTCACGGTGGTGGTTTTGTTTTATAGAAATTATTGTTCTCTCATGCTTCACTTATATTATTTTGAGGGTCCTACAAAACAGCATGGTAATTTGCTTAAATTGTGAAATTAGTCCTAATATGATAGTCATCCAATATTAGTAAAAACTTTCTTATAATTGCGTTGAATACTAAGAGAAGTTTGATACTTGATGATTGTTTTGAGATGTGGAGGTAGTGATATTAAAGTTGTGCTAGTTGAGTAATTGTGAATTTGAGAAATACTTGTGTTGAAGTTTGCAAGTCCCGTAGCATGCACGTATGGTAAACATTGTGTAACAAATTTGAAACATGAGGTGTTCTTGGATTGTCCTCCATATGAGTGGCGGTCGGGGACGAGCGATGGTCTTTCCTACCAATCTATCCCCCTAGGAGCATGCGCGTAGTGCTTGGTTTTTGATGACTTGTAGATTTTTGCAATAAGTATGTGAGTTCTTTATGACTAATGTTGAGTCCATGGCGCACTCTCACCCTTCCATCGTTGCTAGCCTCTTCGGTACCATGCATTGCCCTTTCTCCCTTGAGAGTTGGTGCAAACTTCGCTGGTGCATCCAAACCCCGTGATACGATACGCTCTATCACACATAAACCTCCTTATATCTTCCTCAAAACAGCCACCATACCTACCAATTATGGCATTTCCATAGCCATTCCGAGATATATTGCCATGCAACTTTCCACCATTCCGTTTATCATGACACGCTTCATCATTGTCATATTGCTTTGCATGATCATGTAGTTGACATCGTATTTGTGGCAAAGCCACCATGCATATTATTTCATACATGTCACTCTTGATTCATTGCCCATCCCGGTACACCGCCGGAGGCATTCATATAAAGTCATACTTTGTTGTAGTATCGATTTGTAATCATTGAGTTGTAAATAAATAGAAGTGTGATGATCATCATTCATAGAGCATTGTCCCAAAAAAAAGAGAAAGGCCAAAAAAAGGGAAAGGCCCAAAAAAAGGAAAATAAAAAGGGGGCAATGCTACTATCCTTTTTTCCACACTTGTGCTTCAAAGTAGCACCATGATCTTTATGATAGAGAGTCTTTTGTTTTGTCACTTTCATATACTAGTGGGAATTTTTATTATAGAACTTGGCTTGTATATTCCAACAATGGGCTTCCTCAAATGTCCTAGGTCTTCGGGAGCAAGCAAGTTGGATGCACACCCACTTAGTTTCTTTTGTTGAGCTTTCATATATTTATAGCTCTAGTGCATCCGTTGCATGGCAATCCCTACTCCTTGCATTGACATCAATTGATGGGCATCTCCCTAGCCCCTTGATTAGTCGCGTCAATGTGAGACTTTTTCCTTTTTTGTCTTCTCCACATAACCCACATCATCATATTCTATTCCACCCATAGTGCTATATCCATGGCTCACGCTCATATATTGCGTGAAAGTTGAAAAAGTTTGAGATTACTAAAGTATGAAACAATTGCTTGGCTTGTCATCGTGGTTGTGCATGATGAGAGCATTCTTGTGTGACGAAAATGGAGCATGACCAAACTATATGATTTTGTAGGGATGAACTTTCTTTGACCATGTTATTTTGAGAAGACATAATTGCTTAGTTAGTATGCTTGAAGTATTATTATTTTTATGTCAATATTAAACTTTTATCTTGAATCTTTCGGATCTGAATATTCATGCCACAATTAAGAGAATTACATTGAAAATTATGCTAAGTAGCATTCCACATCAAAAAATTTGTTTTTATCATTTACCTACTCGAGAACGAGCAGGAATTAAGCTTGGGGATGCTTGATACGTCTCCAACGTATCTATAATTTTTTATTGTTCCATGCTATTATATTATCTGTTTTGGATGTTTAATGGGCTTTATTATACACTTTTATATTATTTTCAGGACTAACCTATTAACCGGAGGCCCAGCCCAAATTGCTGTTTTTTTTCCTATTTCGGTGTTTCGAAGGAAAAGGATATCAAACGGAGTCCAAACGGAATGAAAACTTCGGGAACGTGATTTTCGGAACAAACGTGATCCAGAGGACTTCGAGTGGACATCAAGCAAACAACAAGGAGGCCATGAGGCAGGGGGGCGCGCCTACCCCCCTAGGCGCGCCCTCCACCCTCGTGGGCCCCTCGTAGCTCCACCGACCTACTTCTTCCTCCTATATATACCTACGTACCCCGAAAACATTAGATACATAGCCAAAACCCTATTTCCACCGCCGCAACCTTCTGTACCCGTGAGATCCCATCTTGGGGTCTTTTCCGGTGCTCCGCCGGAGGGGGCATCGATCACGGAGGGCTTCTACATCAACACCATAGCCTCTCCGATGATGTGTGAGTAGTTTACCTCAGACCTTCGGGTCCATAGTTATTAGCTAGATGGCTTCTTCTCTCTCTTTGGATCTCAATACAAAGTTCTCCTTGATTCTCTTGGAGATCTATTCCATGTAATCTTCTTTTGCGGTGTGTTTGTCGAGATCCGATTAATTGTGGGTTTATGATCAAGATTATCTATGAACAATATTTGAATCTCCTCTGAATTCTTTTATGTATGATTGGTTATCTTTGCAAGTCTCTACGAATTATCAGTTTGGTTTGGCCTACTAGATTGATGTTTCTTGCAATGGGAGAAGTGCTTAGCTTTGGGTTCAATCTTGCGGTGCTCGATCCTAGTGACAGTAGGGGAAACGACAAGTATTGTATTGTTGCCATCGAGGATAAAAATATGGGGTTTATATCATATTGCATGAGTTTATCCCTCTACATCATGTCATCTTGCTTAAAGCATTACTCCGTTCTTATGAACTTAATACTCTAGATGCATGCTGGATAGCGGTCGATGTGTGGAGTAATAGTAGTAGATGCAGGCAGGAGTCGGTAATACTTGTCACGGACGTGATGCCTATATACATGATCATACCTAGATATTCTCATAACTATGCTCAATTCTATCAATTGCTCGGCAATAATTCGTTTACCCACCGTAATACTTATGCTCTTGAGAGAAGCCACTAGTGAAACCTATGGCCCCTGGGTCTATTTTCCATCATATTAATCTCCTGTCAACAAGCTACTTCTGGCACCGTTTATTTTGCTTTCTTTACTTTTAGTCTTTATCATAAAAATACCAAAAATATTATCTTATCATCTCTATCAGATCTCACTTTTGCAAGTGACGTGAAGGGATTGACAACCCCTTTATCGCGTTGGTTGCAAGGTTCTTATTTGTTTGTGTAGGTGCGTGGGACTTGAGCGTGGTCTCCTACTGGATTGATACCTGGTTCTCAAAAACTGAGGGAAATACTTACGCTACTTTACTGCATCATCCTTTCCTCTTCAAGGGAAAACCAACGCAGTGCTCAAGAGGTAGCAAATATGTAGGAGCCAATATGAGCATCCAGGTTCCGCTATTCGTTATTGACCGGAGACGTGTCTCGGTCATGTCTACATAGTTCTCGAACCCGTAGGGTCCGCACGCTTAATGTTCTGTGACAATCGGTATTATGAGTTTTTGTGTTTTGATGTACCGAAGGTAGTTCGGAGTCCCAGATATGATCACGTACATGACGAGGAGTCTCGAAATGGTCGAGACATAAAGATCGATATATTGGAAGCCTATATTTGGACCGGGATTTTACCGGAGTACCGGGAGGTTACCGGAACCCCCCGGTAATTGGATGGGCCTTAATGGGCCATAGTGGAGAGAGAGAGAGGAGGCAAGGGCAGGCCGCGCGCCCCCTCCCCCTCTGGTCCGAATTGGACTAGGAGGGGGGCGGCGCCCCCTTTCCTTCCTCCCTCTCTCCCCCTTCCTTCTCTCCTAGTCCAACTAGGGAAAGGTGGGAATCCTACTCCCGGTGGGAGTAGGACTCCTCCAGGGCGCGCCATAGGGGCCGGCCCTCTCCCCCTCCTCCACTCCTCTATATACGTGGCCAGGGGGCACCCCATAGACACACAAGTTAGTCATTGATATTTTAGCCGTGTGCGGTGCCCCCCTCCACCATAATCCACCTCGGTCATATCGTAGCGGTGCTTAGGCGAAGCCCTGCGTCGGTAGCAACATCATCACCGTCATCACGCCGTTGTGCTGACGGAACTCTCTCGTGAAGCTCTGCTGGATCGGAGTTCATGGGACGTCACCGAGCTGAACGTGTGCTGAACTCGGGGGTGTCGTGCGTTCGGTACTTGGATCGGTCGGATCGTGAAGACATACGACTACATCAACCGTGTTCTCATAACGCTTCCGCTTATGGTCCACGAGGGTACGTGGACGACACTCTCCCCTCTCGTTGCTATGCATCACCATAATCTTTCGTGTGCGTAGGATTTTTTTTTGAAATTACTACGTTCCCCAACATATGCCCTGCATCGTCCCCTAGCAGGTCGACTCGGGCGGCGGCCATCAACTTCTAGTCAACGTCCCTCCCTGCTCCGCTCCTCCTCCTTGCCTCCATCGGTAGCCATTGCCGGATAGAACCCGCGAGTGGTGGTGGTGGCGAGGAAACTCGGCTGGTCCCCTCTTCGTGGTGGTTGCTGGTACACCGACGGTGATGGATGCCGGAGATAGGGCTCCTAGGCGGCGGCCCCTCTTCGAGGTGATGGCACCTGCGGTGGGCTTGCAGGCTGCACATGGAGCCGCCGCAGCGGCAGCGATGGGGCTTGGAGTCGCCGGATCTAGCTAGGAGTGGCAGGTCCCCGTCTCATGCCATGGTTGGCGTCTCGCCAATTCGGGCCTCAATGGTTCCGGCTGGCACAATGCGACGTCAATGAACTTTGTTTGTAGTCTGGATCGAGAGGAGGGCGGCATGGGGGATGCTGGCTTCGGCATAATAATGGCGGTTTGGCCCTAGTGCTCTTCTTCCTCCAAGTCGTCTTTCTGCCAGATGTCGACCTCTTGGATCTGGCCGCTGAAAAATTCCGGTCTTCCCCGGCGCAGATCTATACGGCTTGCGTATGTCGTCCCTGGATATCTAGATCGGTAAGCCTCCGGTCGCGCGCGCTCATATTATCAGCCAGCACAGCCTCAAGAGGGCATGGTGTGAAGCTTCGATTTCTTATCGGTTTCATGGGACATGTGTAAGTCAAAATTCCCAAGGCATTGATAGAGGTGGAGAAAATCATGGCGGCTGCGGTTAGAGGTCTTGAAGCTTTGGTGCGAGGGTGTATTGGATGCGATGAAGACTGTGTGCTAGGTATTTGGTGACTTGCAACAGCGGCCTCGGCAGGCGGGGTCAGCAACACTGGAGACTGCATTTTGGTGGAGCTCCTCGAGTACCGATACCAAATTCCCAGGGTGAAACCCCAAGGTTTGGCCTTTATTGGTTGTACTTGGATGGCCTTGTTGATGGAATTGTTTTTGGAGGGTGAAAACTCAAGATCTTCACTCGGGCAACGACAATGCTTGTTACAAAATTGCTTTTGGAGAACCTCTTCCGTAATCTGGGTGTTGTCTTCGGTGGTGGGTGTTGTTTTCGGTGGTGGCTAGTCATTGATTATTGTGGGGCTTCTTTTTTCTTCTATTCTTTTTATATTCTTTTTTGGCCGCATGTATTTGTAATGCCTTTGGACATCTGGTTGATACAGAGGCCAGGTGTAATTTATATATTCCCTTGGTAAAAACAAAACAGTCCATTTAGGCCTATGTACTGGTAGAACGCGAAAGTCCATGCGGTCTAGAACGATTTACTTGTTCTTCGATGAAAAGTCTGAAACAGCTAGCCAGTGACAACATATAGGGAAAACGAGACCATAATAGCACAAGTTAATAAGAAGGTAAACTCTTGATGAAAATATTAATAAAATTGCATCTAATGTCTTTTGATCATATGGCGATAAAATTATGCATCACACAGTAATATTTTTACAATAATCCCGCATCGGAAGATTTGATCCCTTATTACAAAATTGACATCTAGCCATCCGACGTTCGCTACTGCTGGAAAATAACGAGCAGGTGCATGATCCATGGCGTTCACATCGATGAATTGGTCCAACGGTATCTTTGATATGATATATGTATGCATGTATATATAGGAGTTGAGCAATGGGATGGGAGATTAATTTACAACTCCCGTGTGTCGAACTTGGCAAAGACGAAGTCGTACTGGCCGCCGACCAGTTTGAGGGCTCCGTTGGCCACAGCCTCCTTTGTTGAACCGGGCATAACCCCTTTCCATTACTCTCATAACGGAAATACATCCAGTTCCACTTAGTACCCATGAAACCTAGAAAGAGGAAAGCGAGTCCAACGCATCACTGGGAAACCCACGGTGGACACCCGTCATCGAGCAGTCTACCATGGGGCGAAAACCCAGTGACACCGGACCAACTACAAGGACCTAAATAGCTCAGCAATCCAGCCATTACAAGACTCATCAGTTAGGCTGCAACAAAAGCTCACGCAGGAGAAAGAACCCAATAAAGTTTAAGCAGACCAACAACAGCCTATGGCACCGCAAGAGAAGCACAACCAAACATGAGCAGAATGTCTTGAATGAAGTTCGGCTCCCAGCTGCAAACGACCCAGCTCAGCTCTGCATCGGATCACTAGGCGTCGCGCAGATCCTCATCATGTTCGAAGCGTTGATCCTTAGAATCTTAGATCCTCGCTCCATAGCCTCCCGATCATCACCATCAGCATCCCTGCCCAATAGGTAAGAAAGCCACATGCAGAGTATACCGCATCAAAGGGAGATCTCATCTTTTTGAATTCAAAGGTTTTCTTATGTCGACTATTCCACATTGCCCATCAAAGAGCAGCTAGGCCAAAGGTACAAAATCTCTCCCCATCAGGGAGGAAGGTGTAACACCAAGCAAAATATTGCCAAATGTTGTTAGGGCAAAGATCCGTACCCAGCACACAGCCCACTATTCTCCACATTACTCTAGCCACGGGACAAGTAAAAAATAGGTGTTGCGATGCTTCCCTTTCATCACAGAAGGAGCACACGGGTCTCCCCAGCCACCCACGCCTGTTCATGACATCTCTGGTCAGAACAGAGTCCTGAGACAGCTGCCAGAGAAAAAATTGGATTTTGAGAGGGATTTTAGCCCTCCAAATCCACTTAAAATTACATCCAGCTAGGGTTCTCTCGAGGAAGTCATAAACCGATTTAGTGGTAAATTTTCGTTTCTTCCCCAAGGTCCAAACGACTTGGTCAGGGTCGTTAGAAAGAGGCCATGACCCCACTCTAGCTTGGACTTCTCTCCATTTATCAAGAAGAGGGGGATGCAACCTTCTTCTGAAGAAATTACCATCCACATTCTCCCTAAATCTAGCCACAGTGGTCTCTTGATCATTGAAAACATTGTAAAGGACAGGAAACTGAGCACAAAGTGGTAGATCCTCTCCCCAAGGATCCCTCCACAACCTGGGAAGGTTTCCAGAATTAAGGACTACTTTTCTGCCAACAAGGTAAAGCTCTCTGAGATTCATGATGGCCTTCCAGATGGGGGAATCACCAAATATGGTCTTAACACATGTCACCGTATCTTTTTGAAGTATTTTGCCCGGATAACTTCCTGCCACAACCCTTGTTGTGTTTCCAGCTTCCACCACCATTTGGTGAGAAGACTAATATTTTGCTTGTGCAGGTCTTTCACACCCAGGCCCCCTTCTTCCTTAGAGCGACAAATTCTGGACCACTTAACCAGATGATATCGTTTCCGTCCCTCGTGCTCCTGCCAAAAAATCGTTTATGGTGCTTGTCAAGTTTAGCAATTACCCCCTTAGGAAGAAGGAACATAGACATATAATAGTACACTATACTAGTCAGTGAAGTGTTAAGAAGGATGAGACCCCCCCCCCCCAAAGAGGCTGCATTACCAATCTAGGACTCGCAACATTTGAGGAATCTTTCGTCCACAAAATCCCAGTCTAGGTTGCGGAGGTACGAGAAGCTGACCGGCACCCCCAAGTACTTCATTGAGCAGTGACCAATACTACAGTTGAAAAGATCAGCAGAAAAGGAAATAGTGTCATCATCTCCCCCCACACAGTGAATCTCACTTTTCATGAAGTTAATCTTCAATCCGGACATAAGTTTGAACATATAAAGTAAAAATTTCAAGTTGACAGCAGCATCTTTGTCATGATCAAAGCAAAGCACTGTGTCATCTGCGTATTGTAATATAGCTACTCCCCCCTCTATCAGGTCAGGTGCAAGTCCAGTAATCATTTTCTCTTTTTGAGCATTAGTAACCATCTTCGATAGGGCTTCCACAGCAAGATTGAAAAGAAAGGGGAATATGGGTCACCTTGACGGACCCCTTTGTGGCTATGGAATTAGGGGCCTGTCTCATTATTGAGCTTAATACTTAAGGTGCCATTCTGTAGAATCTTTTCCACCCATCTACACCAGGTTGGCCACAGCCTCCTTGACGAACATGCATGTAAGTGTTGAGGTTCTGGAGGGACACTTTGACCGCCTCCTGTGGAAATGAAACAACTATAGTAATGAACCGTGCTACAGTGTCATGAGCACTACAGTGAGCTACTAGTGAGATATCGAGCTGACTGTGCATAGTGGTCACTATTTGTCGCAACCAGCGACAAGTAGGCGGCCAAATCCTATTTGGCACCCTCTGCATCAGTTACATGGTTACAACCCCTTCCACCCACCGACGCATACCCCCTTCGTTCTGGGCTCGTCCAATATATTTACTTACGAGTTTTCTTCTCTATGTTTGCAGCATACACCCTATGTTTGTGGGCCACTCGTATAGCCCGGTTTTGGGAAGCTTCTAGTTGCTTTTTAGTCCGGTTTTCTTTCTATGTTTTATTTGGTTTTCCTTCTGGTTTTGTTTTATTATTGTTTTCTTTTTTTATTTTTTCCATTAATTTTTATAAACATTTTAATATGCGTTACTTTCTTGTTCAAATATGTGTAATTGTTCAAATGCTTGAACTTTTTCTTTTTTTTTGCAATTTGTTTTTCAAATTCATGAACCCTTTTCAAATCCAGAACATGTTTTGAAATTTTATGACATTTAATCAAATTCGTGAAATGGTTTCTGTACTTGTGACCTTTTTCAAATTTCTTAACTTTTTCTTGAAGTGATGAACATTTTCAAATTCTTGAACTTTATTCGAACTCGTGAAATTGTGGATTAATGAACTTTTTTAAAATATAGTAACTTTTCCAATTCTGTAAAAAAAATCAAATCAACAAAAATATTGTTTCACAAACCTTTTCTAAATTTGTAAACATTTGTTAAATTCGTGATCATTTCTCAAGTTCGTGAAAATCTCTCGAGTTCACGAACTAATTTGCATTTCCGTGAGCTCTTGCCAAATTCATGAATTTTTTTCAATTCATGAACATTTCTCAAGTTCATGAACTTTTTGCTAAATCATGATTTTTTAAGAATTCATGAACTTTTAGAAATTTGTTAAATTTTCTGTTTAATCTGGTGATTTTTTGGACTTTCTCGAAAGATAATGGTTCACCGGTAAAGCTCTCGACTTGTCACCACATCAAACAAAAGAGGCGAGTACGCGATCTCACGTTGTTGGGCCATCCCCACGAGCGTGCGTGCGAGTGCTGCTTCTCTAGGCAGCGCAATAAGAGCTGATGTGGAGGGGAGCTCTTATTAATTAGTTGCTTTAGGCACCAAAAAGGTTCCTTGGTGCTCATTACCTTCATTCCTGGGCTATGGCCCAACAATGCCACTGCAACGGAACAAAACGCGAGCGGGTCGACCGTTCCCCTCGCTTCAGATCTCTTGCTAGTTGACTGGTGGACCAGTTGACCAGTTGATTTAAAAAAAACATATGTTTTGGACAAAAAATCATAATAAATCGCTTTGAAAAAAGTTCATGCATTTTGAAAAAAGTAGAGAAAAAGTTTATCGATTTTGAAAATAGTTCACAAATTTGGGAAAAAATATCATCGAATTTGAAGAAAAGTTCATCAATTTCGAAAAAGAAAGTTCATCAATTTGAAAAAAGTTCATTGAATTTGCAAAAAATTCCATTAAACTTGAAAGGAAAAGATCATCAATTATGAGAAAAGCATAATCAATTTTGAAGTAAAAGTTCTAGAATTTGAAAAATGGTTAACGAACTAGGAAGAATAAAAAGAAAAAAGGGGAAAGGAAAAAGGGAAAGGAAAACGAAAAGTATAAAGAAGAAAATATGTAAATCATCACATCAGGTTTGGTGGCGGGGGTGATTGTTGTAGCGTACGTCGAAGCAAGAGGCAACTTAAGCTAGACATGAGTGATGGGCCGAGAGACAGAGATGTATCCCCTTGTTGAGTTTGAGATTGACCGTCACATGGTTGATGGCTCACCATCGTTCGACCACCTATGACTAGCCCACATCTCGTGGCCTCTGTCCCACTACCCTTGGACCACCCGATTGCTCCCCTATCCTCGCCAATCGTTGGCCCTCGTTGGACGAGTGTGACAGTTTTACATTGGTCTTGATGCAAAAATCACATAATGGGGTTAGTGAGATGCGCAACTTGGGAAGCAAGGGCTTCTATTCATTTTCACAGTTTATCACACATGTCAATGATGGCGGGAATCTACATCCAGTCTGACATTGGAGTACTCTAACAAATCCACCATCTGTTCCTTCATCACGATGAATGTAAAATGGTGGTGCGTGCAATCCCAGTTGAGCTCTCCCTATAGCACTTGAAGGGGGTTAGCGTCGGCAAAGAAGGACTAGCCAAGGAGTTGCTGGAACACTGTAAAATGAATATCGCTTGATTTTCCCAGAAGCAATGGTGTTGTGCATTGTCTTGCCCTGATGCCTCTCATGCTGACTTATGATATATGCGAGATAAGCTTAGTCTTTTCATCTTGGCAGCTCATGGATCGTCCACTAAAAATGAGGATACAATTTTGATTTACATCACCATACTTGAACTTATGACACGATACAAGTGGTAAGTTAGCACTTCAAGGGTGCAAAGAAATTTTGCCTTGTTTAAATAAAGAAAGCAGAAGGACATGTTGTGTAGAAATTCAGGTGGTAGCATTGAAACTCGAAGAAAGCACAATGATTGGGTTGAATTAATCGCGATAAAAAGAGGACATGTTAGCAATGGAGAGATAATCAAAGTCAAGTAGCAACATTGAGGTTATATAAGTTGAAGTGCTAAATTTTCGTCACTTGTAGATGTCACCAATACCATTCTCGTATACACCAACACGTAACACATACAGTCAAAGGCCCAGATATGTGAAGCTCTCCGGTGATGCCACATGGCCAATGCATTTTTGCAAAACGGCCCCTCAAACTTACCATAATCAAATGAGTTGCGGTGTTCGAGCTTGAGACTTCAACTACGCGGGTGCACGAGCTAATCACTACACCAGAAGGTGCTTCGCAATTCACATAGAGGTAGATATTTTCTCATAGTATATATATAGACATTAAACGTTGAAAATGTCACTTCTTCAAACTAAACGCACTATTAACATAGAAACAAAGCACTAAAGATTGAGCTTGCAAACTACATAGACAACACTAACACAAAACAAACACTTACAGACTAAATCGATAAACTAAATACTAGTAACCTCTCCATCTTCAAACCAAACACTCCTTGGAGGATATTCTCATAAAAAACAACATCAAGATGAAATATAATTTGGTCATATAATAACGACAAAAACAAAGTTCTACCACATGGTCATCAACATAACTTGATCACCGAGTTAATATGATCAGTCCATGTTCTTGGCCATATAAAAGATATCCACAAAATACATCAAGTTAATATGATCTACCATACACTACACATGTTCACAAAGTACATCAATAGGACAACACAATACAATAACATCAAGCAGCTCACTATAAGAGAATATCAAACATCATAGGACAGCAACAAAAGATAGCCTGGATGAGCTCTAACTCTCATGTTTCTTCAGTATATCCTCAACTTCTATTTTTCATTTTAGATGGCTGGTCTCTTCTTTAAAAGTTCTCTTGGCAACTATTGATGGATGCCATCATCGTCAACGCTAAACAAAAAGCATGCCTGGGCCGCAACCTAGCTTTCAGTTCAGCAGACAATCACAAATAAACAAACTAAATACTAACAAAACAATGGTACTAATATGGGGCAAGCAAGGATCATTGACTTGGTCAATCCAGCAAGAAATTTAGCCTCCACCAAAGCTCTCTATTTGTATATAGAAGATTCGATTCGTGCAGGTTGACCATCTTCTAACATCGCCAGTTGTCACCTGCTGCAACACCCCGTTGATCCAAAATGCAAAGGGATCAACTGAGTTTCTAGGTTTTGGAATTTGGAGGGGAAAGGAATATCCAATTTTACTCTCGCGCTCTATGATTTTACCTCTATGAGAGAGCCACACGAAATGCCTCGAAGGGTGGTCGGGGGATTATGAAAGTTTGAGGGGCTGTTTTGCAAAAATACAGTGACCACGTGACAACACTGGAGAGCCCCAACGCATCTAGGACCATAACTGGGACCATATGTGCTACACATTGGTGTATACCGGAACAATATTGCGGCATCTTTCAAGTCCTGGGATGGTTGTGTTATGCGCCAACAAGTTAATGCACCAAGTGTATAATTTACTCTAAGTTAGCACTCCAAGGGTGGAAAGAAAGAATACCTTGTATAAATAAAGAAAGCGGAAGAGCACATGTTGTGTAGAAAGAGGTGGTAGCATTGGTTGAAGATACTACAATGATTGGGCTAAATTAATCGAGATAAAAATGACATGTTAGCAATGGAGAGGCAATAAGAAGTAAAATGAACAACAAAGTTGAGGTTTCACGTGGGAAATCCTTGTGAGAAAAAACTTTGGGCACATATAGTGGCTATCTTCAGATACTGGGAGATATATTTACATATGAAGGGGACACACTATATGAGATGCCAAATCATCCTATATGGTTTATAAGTGTTATAAATAAAGTGATGTCAGTCTTTAAGAGTTGAAAACCTAATCCCTCCAGCATAACAGACTCGGCTATGACAAAACATGGCCTCTCATCATAATGATCTGGATCATACATAATAAGATATGAGAGGGTGCAAAACGACAAATGACGTGGATTAGAGAGAAATAATGCTTGAACAAGCAATGCATTAAGCACACACTAAGCTAAAAAATGTGAAGACTAAGTACTCCGTGTTGGGATGGAGTGTGTGGGTCGCAAAACATTATCTGATTAGGTACAGAGAATGCAAATTAAATAGCGATGATCAAGGCTTTTGCGTAACCATGGCATTACAAACATGGCAATTTGGAGTGCTTTGCCGAGATTCTCCTACCATGTGTTGAACTTATGGTAGCTTTCAAACTCATGGGACCTAGACATCTGATCCGGCTTGTTGCACATCTAGCTGGTATTATTACCATTTAAAGGGTTGTTCCCCTTCATTCACGATGCCAACAAATAGAACACACTTCCGTAAGCATTCAACAATATGTGTGCTAGAATAAGTTTGGCAATGTCTTCCATGACACGTGAATCGATCATAAAATCTATGGTAAATCAATTATCAACATCTTTTCTATGATCACGGCTTTACCAAAAGAGATGATGATTTGGGTAGCTTTATTGAGTTCTTGGAGAAGTATCTGAACTATATTGATATATGTGTGTGGGTGTGGGTGGGTGTGGGTGTGTGAGGGGGGGGGGGGGGGGGGGTGGACCTAGCACGTGCGTGGGAAGGTGCAACCGGAGCAGCTAGACAGGGTCCCCAAAATCTTGGGGCCCCTAATTTATCAAGTACTACGTTATGTACTACTCTCTTCGTCCTTAAATAGGTGTCTCAACTTTCTACTAAATTTGGGACAAAGTTGAGACGCTTATTTTGGGACGGAGGGAGTATTAGTGTCTAAGCAAGTCACGGCCCAACTTGCTGATTTGAGCCAATGACCTAGTTATGTGATAGTCTCACCATCACGGGACAGGAAGCAGTTTGCATACGCGCGGGCGCACACACACACACCAAATTCGACACAGTTGCCCCCCAAAAAAATCGGCTCAGCGTCAACGGCCAATCAAACCGTTGCAACTTAATCCTTGGTCTCCTAGTCTCCTCTCTTTGATTCTTCTCCAGTGGATTATCAATTTCTCAGAAAGAGAGCATTGATGGCTATGAACTGCTGGTTCGTTGCTGCCATGGTGCTAACTCAAACTTATAAACTGGGTGGATTTTATCGATTCTCCATTCTCTCTTTCATCCCTCCAGAGCAGAGCAACAATAGTTTCCATTCGTTCTCTTGGTCGAGGAGCAGAGCCATCGGGGCCCAATACACCATCATTGCTTCATGGTCTGCATCCCTCAACACTAACCAGTCGTAGGTTCTTATGTCCCTTTTTGTTTTGTACTCCTCTGTTCATAAGTCAATTTGCTGCTCTTTCATGAATTTTCGCATCTAGCATTATAATTTTCTGAGATGTCTAACAAACATAGGCACAATTCTAAGATTATAACTTTAGTTAATAGTTCAAATTAATAAAGATTTCTTTTGTCATGATTTATTTCTTTGAGATTTCACAATGGTTAATTGAAAACATTTAGTTTGTTTTACTGTATGTGGGGTCTAAATTGTGATTTCGCACCGGGTTTCCAATAAAGCAGCCTTGCGGGTTTCCTCGTGAAGGGGGCATAAGTGCCACTCTTACCCGATCCGAAGTCCTACGCTTACACGCCGAGTATCCCTACTAGGAGAGAAAGGCCACTGCCATGGCTATATAATGATGTTCAAGGCCCCGAAAGGGGAACCAAACAATCACGAACAACCGAGACTGTAGTTATCATTGTGTGCATTTCCTAGATCGTCCGTCGTAGCCCATCGAGTTGCTTATCAGCTCGTTGGATCCATCATCCTGTGTAACCCGGATTGCACTATATCCCGATTAAACATGGGCATACCCCCGTGCCGGAGTGGCCATGCAAAAGACCAAACTATAAATATATATGTATGCCTATATCACAATCCTTTTGTCTGAATATAAAGTGACATCCCATGACTACATAAATCCCGTAGAACTATCATACCATTTGTGAGGCACCGACGAAATTAGACTAGACACCATCCCTTTGTAAAAGGGAAAAAATAATAGTTCCAACACATAAACGTAAATCACCGACTGTCATTTTTCAATGTCGATGTCAATAGTCATGCAAGACCTCAAATCTTTCAGTTGGGTATAGTGGTGTTTGCAATTTTGATTTTCGAGCAAACTCATGTCCTTATTAGTTATACAAACTCCTGTGTTCATCTAAGAAAACTTAGGGTTGGCGGGTCTAGAACGATATTCTGTTCCTCACAGAAAAATCTGAAACAGCTAGCCAGTGGCTCACAACATAGGGAAAGCAAAACCTTAGGAGCTTAGGTCTCATAGGTAGTCAGTACAGCCATGTACTGTTTATACCATCTAACAGTCCATATGCACCTATGAATGCGCAGATCGCAAAGGTCCATGTCTAGAACGGTCATTTGTTCGTCCAAGAAAAGTTTGAAACAACTAGCCATTGCCACACAACATAGCTAAAAGAAAACCATAAGAACACAAGGTAATACGAAGGTAAACTCTTGATGAAAATATGAATGAAATTGCATCTGATGTCTTTTGATCACATGGCGATCAAATTATGCATCACATAGTAATATTTGTACAATAATACCGCATCGGAAAATCTGACCCCTTATTACAAAATTGACATCCAGCCATCCAGCGTTCACTACTGCTGGAAAATAACGAGCAGGTGCATGCTCCATGGCATTCACATCGATGGATCGGTCCCACGGTATATTTGATATGATATATGTACGCATGTATGGATCTGTAGGAGATGAGCGATGGGTGGCGAGATTAATTTACAGCGCCCATGTGTCGAACTTGCCGGAGACAAAGTCGTAGTGGCCGCCGACCAGCTTGAGGGTTCCGTTGGCCACAGCCTCCTTGACGAACGGGTAGGTGCTCAGATTCTGGAGGGACACGTTGACGGCCTCCTGCGGAAACGAGAACGAACGGTTCAGAAATATATCATCTCTTGGTCAACGAGTTAATCAACTCATTCACATGCAAAGTACGAAATGGTAGGTGGCCAATGGTGCGAACGGACGAACCTTTTCCAGGACACCGCACTGCTCCTCAAAAGGCATCTCGGAGCACTCATCCTTCACCTTCTTCCTGGCCGGGTACCCGATCCTGACCCAGTCCTCCACGAAGTGGCTGATAGATACCAACCAAGCAGCTCCAGTTAGAAACATATGAACGTAAAGCTTCATTCAGATTCGACCCATGTTTTCCTCTACAAACTTACAAGGTGTCATCGGTGCCGTCCTTGAGGTTGAGGAGGGCCTTGATCCCACCGCAGCGGCTGTGTCCGATCACCACGATGAACTCGACCTTGAGGGCGCAGACGGCATACTCGATGGCCGACCCGACACCTGTGTGCTTGTTCTTGCAGTAGGATGGGACCATGGCGGCGATGTTGCGGACGGTGAAGGCCTCGCCGGGCTCCAGGCCCAAGGTCACTGAGGGGCACACACGCGAGTCGGCGCACGCGAACACCATGTACTGCACAATCGAATCTTTTAGTTGACAACATTTCATAGTTTAAAAAAATTAACTACAACATTTCACAGTAATTTTTTCTCTAGAAAAGACACCAGAAAATGAGAACATTTCACAGTTGCTGCAGATAAGCAGATACGCTATTCTATTATGACTTAGCCGCATTAGCCAGCCGGCTGAAGCAAACAAGCACATATGCTGATGGCAAAATGGCGTGATGGGTGGAGTGCACGTTTCTGAAACAGCGCTGCCACTTTTGACATTCTGTGCCGGACCGCTTTTTATTCGGTCCGGCGGGAGAAAACCGGAAATAAATTTTGCTTTTGTGACATCATAAAAGGCAGGCAAAGCAAGTAGCGGCAAGGTTCGTCCGTCGCTCGACCAGAGAACCAAACTACCGAATAAAGACTTGATTATGACCCATGACAGCAGACCCGACGGACGATTGATCATCTATCAGCCACGCCCTTCTGTGAGTTATCAAGAATGGAAGACAGGCCCACCACTGTCTGCAAGTTGCTCCTCGGATTGATAGCACTTCCATGGTAGGGTAGGGCCTGCTTAATCATGTACTCAGAGCGGCAGGGCCACAACCATGGCTTTATGCCCTGTTCACGGTTCTTGTCTGTGCGGTCTGACGCGGCCGGCCGGTGCCAAGATGATGAAGGTTCCAAAATGGACATCATAAAAAAAGTTTATGTTCAAATGTGATAGTGCGGAGCGGCGGCTATTTTCTAAGAAGAAAATGAGAGAAGTGGGACCGGTAATTCAACACGGCGGTTGCTGGTCCAATTTTTAGGGGAACGTCAACAACCCACCATGGCATTAGCAAGCACGCCAATTGAGAATCTCAAAGAGAGGGAGAAATTGTACTACTTGCAAGATTCTTAGCGAATAAGTTATCCTAGCTAGCTGCTATTCGTCCTTTATATCAGGAAAAGGAGCAAGGAAAGAAAAGAACAATATTCCTTATATCCATTGTCCACAAGACACAAACACAAAGAGATAAGGACGGTGACATCTCAATAAGCCAAATCATATATCATGACAATACCCGTGGGCGTCGTTAGCACAGCGCTTGCCAGCATGCATGATCCAATTTCATGGAGGTGCATGACATGTGGGGGTTAAATGGGAAAGGAATCCACAATTGTATTGCATCATATGATTCTCCCTCTTCCTAGCTAGTTGGTTTCACAGTACATATCCTAGTATAAAGTGGCCGGCAATGGCCCGCTCAATTAGAACAAAGCAGCCGTTTCCATTTCTTAATCTAATCTACTTTGACCCTGACAGGAAATGCTATGGCACCCGACCCCAAACCCGCGGCGGAGTTTATCCACGATCGGACGCCGAACGGCGGAACAGGCAACCAAGAGTTCGTTGCCAGCAAGATACAATTAGAGTGTATGTATATATGTATACCTTGGGTGACTGGTGGGCCTTGAGGGGCTCGAACAGATCCGGCTTCTGGCTGCCATGGCGAGAGAATAATCAGGTTAAGAAGACGGAACTGGATAATCTGAAGAAAATCGAGCCAAATCATGATCGAGGAGGAGGATTTGTTGCCCTTAGCGGTAGGATGGGGGCTTACTCGTAGACCTCGGTCTTGAACTTCTCGAAGCCGGTCTTGAGGCGCTCAACGGCGGGGTCCATCTCGAGCAGGGAGGGTGGGGGAGGAGGTGAGGAAGAGAGAGATGGAACTTGCTTGCTGGAGGGTGGGGGAGGATGTTGGGTGGGCTTCTGAAATCTGGAGGAGGAAAGGGTCCACTTATATAGTAGCAGGGGAGGGGGAGGCATAGGGGCAGCCGCCGCTCATCGTCCCCGCGTCTCCGCTGGCGTCTCGCCGGATTAGTAGCGGTCAAAGAAAGATGACGACACGTGAAAGGAGTGGGGCTGCAGCTGGTTTCGTGGCCGATCGCCGTTTCTGATTTCTCTTTTAGGAAGTAGTACTCCTGTTTGATCGGATTATATTAAGCACGCCCGTGGATTGATGGCGACCGGACCTTTTCTTTGGAGGTGAGAAGACGGTGGAGAATTGGGGGCAGCGGAAGGTGAGGAGGTGGAGGCCGGCTCATGTCGCTATTCTTGGGCTGCCGCTGCTTCTTCTTCTTCTTCTTTCTTTCTTTTGAGAAACTCTTGTGGGAAACGAGAGAGGTGCCAGAATATAGGCAATGGTGTGGCCGAGTGAGCTGGGCTTGTGATTTCGGAAATTTTGAGATGCACCGTCCTTAGTAATTTAATCCTAGCAGTCGATCATCTGACGGTAAATTCAACACTGCAAAAAATATAAATAAGCAGCAAGATTTTTTTATCGTCACGAAAACACAAAGCTAAACACTCTAGGATTGATTAGTATAAGATTAAATGCTGTCAAAAATATATATTAGTATAACATTAATTAGATTTTTTAATTCTTCCTGCATTTACCGTCGGGACACAATAATATCTTTCCCGGTTTACTCGCAAAGATGATATCTTTCCTCTAATTTGTAAAATTTGTAGAATTAAAATAGTATATAATGGTCCATGCATCTATCTATCTATATCTACACCAATATATTAAAAAAAACTCAAAGGGCGGATCGAACTAATCTCGGTGATCAATTCATGTCAATCCAACGACAAAGATTGCTTCAATGGCGAGCGCTCAACATGTTTAGCATGTAATAAGTATTATAAAAAATAATATTATCATAGAAAAAACCATAATTACCATGCAATTAATATATTACATAATATTAACGTGCAATTAATATTGTACCAAATATCTCTAGAAAATACTCTCCAAATATGAACGTGCATTGCACGTACGCATAGTAAACCAACATAAAAAATGCTCAAAGAGGCCGATCCGAATAATCTTGTTCATCAAATCACGTGGACCCAATGACCTAAATTGCTCTAATGATGAGTATACAAAATATAAATATCAGAATCCCGTAATTACCATGCAATTAATATATTACCTAACATAAACGTGCAGTCTCGGTAATCAATTTACTAGTATATAAAGATAAAAAGATAAAAAGACTCAAAGGGGCATATTCGACTAATCTCGGTAATCAATTCATGTCAATCCGACAACCAAAATTACTTTAATGGTGAGCGCTCAACATGTTTAACATGCAATAAATATTATACAGTATCAACAAAAATCTCATAATTGTCTAATGTATTACCTAATATCAACGTGCAATTAATATTCTACCAAATATCTCTAAAAAATATTATCCTAGTATACCAAGATAAAACAGACTTAAAGGTGCATATCCAAGTAATCTCGGCCATCAATTCAATACAATCCAACGACCAAGGTTCCTTCAATGGCGAGCACTCAACATGTTTATCATGCCAAAAATAGTATACAAAGTATAAATGTCAGTGAAAATCTCATAATTACCATGCAATTAATATATGCCTAATATCGACATGCAATTAATATTCTAGCAAATATCTCTAAAAAATATTCTCCAAAAATGAAGGTACATGCACGTACGCATTTGGTAGTATACCAACATAAAAAGAATCAAAGGGGCAGATCAAAATAATTCCGGCCATCAGTTCATGTCAATTCAACGACCAAGATTGCTTCAATGGCGAGGGCTCAACAAGTTTAACATGTAATAAATATTATACAAAATATCAATATCAGGAAAAAATCTCCTAATTATCATGCAATTAATATATTACCTAATATCAACGTGCGAATAATATTCTACCAAATATCTCTAAAAAATATTCTGCAAAATGTGAACATGATGCACATACTCATTTACTACTCCCTCCGTTCCTAAATATAAGTCTTTGTAGAGATTCCCCTAGATGGACTACCTACGGAGCAAAATGAATGAATCTAAACTTATAATGCATCTATATACATCCGTATGTGGTTCATAGTGGAATCTCTAAAAAGACTTATATTTAGGAACGGAGGGAGTAGTATACTAAGATAAAAGGACCGAAAGGGACATATCCAAATAATCTCGGCTATCAAATCACATGGACCCAACGACCTAAATTTCTCCAGTGACGATGGCTCAACATGTTTATCATGCAATTAATAGCATACCAAATATTTTCAATGGCAGTAATGTTATAATTAATATCATATATTTCATAAAAATTTCTGCCTAATATTAACATGCAGTTAAGAGCTTATCTTTTTTTGACCTCTTAAATAATACTCTACCTCATATCAATGTGAATTACACGTACACCTTTATTAGTAATTATTAACATTATCTTACCCCAAGAGGTAATAGTAATCTTAGCCATTTTTTCATTAAAAAGTTACGAATCGTAGCGGCCGCCCGCTCCTCTTCCTCTTTCTTTGCATACGCCTCTGCAAGGCGGCCTATGCTATCTCTCTCAAACAGATCACAGACAGATCAACCACTCTCAAACCCACAACACATTATAATTTAACCACGAAATCATCGGTTATCCCTAAGTGTTCATCATAATCTGTTCTTTGCTGGGAAACCAGAGAACATTTGTTCTTCAATTGTAGAATTGCCTGGCACTGTTGGGACCGTGTGGGGATTTCATGGACCTCCAATGATGATCTATACCAAATGTTCTATGTTTCTAATAGTTTCTTCGGTGGGCCTTGCTTCATGCAGATTACTTCCTTAGTTATTTGGAATAACTGGAAACAACGTAAGCACAAGCAGCCCTCTTTTTATGAAGGACATGTGTCTGGTTGCCCATAGAGTTAGACCTTGTGACGAAGTTCCACTTTCCTGTATATCCACCACCTTGTAATTTTGAATTTCTGTTTTCCTCTTCTTTGGAGATTGAAACCCTCCTTGTAAATGATGTAATTCTTGTACAAACTTTTCCTTTCTTTATTTAACGGCAACTTATAGTAGGGCTTCCCCTATTATTCATGTTTCAAAACAAAGTGTTCATTAGAATATGCGATCAAGACAGAAAATTTTGGTCGCGGATTACATGTGTTTTCCAAGTTCCTGGCGCGCCCGGTTAGAGGTGCGCCTTTTGCATAGTTATGATTCACCTATCGCACCTTTTGTCCTAGAGCTCGTACTACATGGAGAAGAAGGTGAGACCATCGATCGTTTGCCCTTGGTGATTAGGGGCGCGGCCATGACCTCATCACGCAGAACATCTACCGAGCATAGTGCCGAAGAAGGCGTCGAGTGCGGCACAGCCGAGTGAGGAGATACCTCGGTCACAAGGGCCATGACCACCAACTTAGGGGTGACGGGTGCGGTCTTGGATCACTTGCAGTCTGAGTCCACACAAGATGGAGTCGTGGCGCCTGTCGGGCACCATCCTGCCTTGACAAAGGATGATTGCTAGGTTGTACCCTAACAACTAGTTGATCCTCCAGCGCAACAATTTGTAGCAAGCAGGAAAAATTTCCTTGGTGAGAAACCAAACTAGCAATCCGTGGAGGTACATGTCTCGTCAACAAAGAGGCCCCGGCGACAAACATGAGCGAGCGCGGCGGTGCCAACGGGGAACCCTGTGACCCGTCGCATTCCAGACATCATGGCCGTGACCTTCGCCGCCTTCGCAGCCGCGGCCCTAGAGGCCCCATTCCCTTCCGTCATCGCTGTTTGGGACAAAGTCATCAAAACCCAGATCCGAGCCGCCACCTGCCTTGAGCCCTGTCTGGCTACGCGAACGCCCGACGAGAAGACGCGAGGGAGGCCCCCAGCTCCGCCGCCCTCACGACGAAATCACCGAACGTGCGGTCCCGGCTTTGCCACGACTTCTGCGGGACTCCCGCGTCCAGTTGCCGGACGGACATGATAATCAATGTGCCAACAACGCAAATGATGTGAACAGAATAGACGCAAATGGTTAATCAACGTGCTCCAACAACGCAAACGGTGTGAACAGCGTAGGCGCAAATCGTTAGTTATTACCAGCCATGTGCGTACCTACATATATAGCACTACCTACGCAGTTCACGAATGCACACGGGCATGCATGGCATTGCCGGCCATGTCGTCCACGCGCAACGGAGGCCCGGAAACTGCCGCGCAACGGTGCAGGTCTGCTGATCGCGCGCCGTCGATCTCGCCGAGCGAAAGGGTCGCGTCTGGTGGTCATCGAGCGCCAATGGTCCACGGCTGCGTTGCAGGGGCCGCCCACGCGCGGAGGTCTGGACGACCAAGCGCCTCCGTCTGGTCATGTGCGTCTGGTACATGTAGACACGTAATGATTGACAACTCCAAAAGTAGAGTAGAATATGGGAAGTCAAACTGCTCAACGTTGAGCCGAAGGACCGAGACATACCTTTCCGTAATACAGCAAGAACATGATCAACGGCCTTTCGGTCTTGGCAACAAATGCCTGATAGACTCGACACCTTATTGCGTCAAGGAAAAGCCGCTACGCGTTTGATTTCTTTATGCGCTGGGAGCTTTCGCCTTTCCACTTGGGGCTTCTGGGGAGTCATTTTCAACTAGTCCGGTAGTACATTATCATCTTTAGTTAACATTATCACTGGCCACCTCTTTGGAACCCCAGTATTCTTTCAGGTTTGTGGACAAGCGCGCGCATGTTGACGGAGGATGCGGACAGGATAAGCAAAAAACCAAGCCTTTGTCTGTTATATTCATATTCTTTCCAATGATTGCTTTTACACATAAATAGAAAAAGCATACTCGTTCACCACTACAGTAGTAGTGCATGCAAGTCCCATAAGGCTTGGTCGACAGTGCAGTAGTGCCTTTTCGTTCACCACTACGTAAGGACGAAACGAAATGCGCACTGAAATAAGGTGCCTTTATCCGTGAAGGAGAACTGCTATACACACGGCGTTTTTGGAACGATGCATGAACGATGCTCCACATCCATCCATTCAATCATAGAATAAAGTGCTTTACATCCATCTGATTGTGAATCGTGCATGCATCGTGCGTGGAGTGTGGTCTTTCCAATGATTGCTTTTACACATAAATAGGAAAACATACAAGAGTAGTACTACCTCCGTCCTGGTTTATAATTCCCCTTTGTATTTTATGTCAAATTGTGACTAAGGATTTAACTAATAAAATATTAATGCATGTCATAAAAAATTATATCATTGGATTCGTATTCGAACATAGTTTCAATTATATTATTTTTTATAACATTCATTAACATTTTGTTAATTAAATTTAAGATGAAAATTTGCCACAGAAATACAAAGGGGACTAATAAATTAGGACGGAGGTAGTATATGAGATCATGGAGACATGCATGCAAGTCCATATGTACAGGGATGGACAACAGTGCTGTGGTGCCTTTTAGTTCACCACTACGGACGAAACGAAATGCGCAATGAAATAAGGTGCATTTATTCATGGAGGTGGAATGTGTACAATATATTTTTCTGATGGGAAAGATAATTAGAAATTTTTTAAACACGCCACTGGCTACTAGCATCCCTGAAGTTACCTGTGCAAGAAAACCGGGAAGAAAATATATTTAAACACCTCTTCATCTTCTCCAGTTGCAAGAACTCAATACCGAGTTAGGTGCAAGTGCATGTCCATTATTTTCTACTTTGTGCAACCTGTACATCAAAGGAACCATTTGAATAACCTACAAAGCCAATAGGGCGGCCTTCCAGGCAAGTGTGTTTTCAGATCCAAAAAGATAAATGTGGAGTTTGCAGCCAAAAAAGACAATAGGTTGTCTGATGCTTTGGAAACTAGATCCAGAAAATATGGAATTGACAGATCCAAAGTTACCTTGAAAAACAGAATGAAGCACAACACAACCTGCAGTTTTGTTATGAAGGCTTGTGTGGTCCACCTCAAAATTTTATAAGTCCATATTGTCCAGTTTGAGCAACATGTCCATTAAATAAACCATTTGAATAACCTACCAAGCCCACAGAAAATTGGGTGTCCAACATGAAATGTGTATTGAGATCCAAAATCATAAATGTGGACTTTGCAGCCCAACATGCAAACCTGTCTTAGGGTGCATTATGTTATCTTCTACTCATTCCGTTCCTAAATATAGTCTTTAAAAAAATTCCACTACAAACTACATATGGATGTATATAGACATATTTTAGAGTGTAGATTCACTTACTTTGCTCCATATGGAGTCCATATCGGAATTTCTTAAAAGACTTATATTTAGTAACGGAGGGAGTATATCTAACTAGGAGCCCCCCACTAGTTGATTTTCTTGGCCTCTCACACAACCACCTCACCCAGATAAAATATAAGCCACTGGATCAATTATGAATGCAATCCACTCTCCGTGCACGAACTCTCGGTGTGCTGCGTATCGACTTCTATCGCGTGGGATGTACGAAGGCGAAGCTACCTATTGTGTGCATGTGGGCTTCCGAAGCCAACTACGTGGGCTGTGTAGCCCATGGGCTGTGTGTGTAGGCGCCTCCCTCAAGTCTGCGTCTGGTACATGTAGAAAATAAGAAGCCGATGCGGCGGATGACTCGGTCGTTAATTCTGCAAACTTATGCGAACCAAAGTCAAACCGCTCAACATTGAGCCAAATGATGGAGAACATGTACTGATTGGTAACTCCAAACGTAGAAAATAAGAAGCCGATGCGGCGGATGACTTGGTCGTTAATTCTGCAAACTTATGCTAACCAAAGTCAAACAGCTCAACATTGAGCCAAATGACGGAGACATACCTTTCCCCATAGAGCAAGAACATGGAGTAGTAGACCTATAATAGCATTATCAACGGGCTTTCGGTCTTCGCAACAATACCTGATAGACTCAAGGAAAAGCCGCTGCGCGTTTGATTTCTTTATGCATTGGGAGCTTTCGCCTTTCCACTTGGGGCTTTTGGGGAGTCATTTTTAACTAGTCCATTACCACATTGTTATCTTTCGTTAACATTATCACTGGCCAGCTCCTTGGAACCCGCACATTCTATCTGGTTTGTGGACATGCGCGCATGTTGACGGTGGATGCAGACAGGATAAGCAAAAAAACAAGCCTTTGTCTGTTAGATGCATATTCTATTCAATGATTATTTTTATACTACGTAAATAGAAACTCTTACAAGAGTATAGGAGATCATGGAGAGATGCAAGCCCCACAGGCCCATATGCAGGGTGGATCAACTGTCCAGCGGTGCCTTTTGGTTCGCCCTTATGGACGAAACAAAATGCACAATGAAATAAGGTGCACTAATTCGTTTTGGTTCTAGCCATCACAGACAATTTGGTTATAGGCGTTATACTTATACCAAAAGGACTGTCTTCGCATTGATGGAACCTCTGTAGAAAATATTGTAATGTAGTTATGTTCTGACAAAACCTGAGAAGAAACGATTAACTCAAGTCAGCAAGGTAACTTTCGGTGGAAACAAAGTGTGTAGAACACATTTTTCCGGTAGAAAAAGTAATTACTCATTTTTTTAAACGCACCACTGGCTACTGGCACCCATGAACTTCTATATCGAGTTACCTGTGCAAGTGTACTGAGAGGAAAATATAATCAAGCACCTCTTCATCTTGTCCAGTTGCAAGAACTCAATATGGAGTAAGGTGCAAGACAAGTCCATACTTTTCCATTTTGAGCGCCTGTTCATTGAAGGAACAGTTTGGATAACCTACAATGCACATACAAAATTGGGCATCAAATTGTGCAAGGCAAGTGCATATTGCGATAAAAAAAGGATAAATGTGGAGTCTGCAACCTAATATTCTATAACGGGCTGTCCAGTGCTTCTGAAACTAGATCCAGAAAATATGGATTTGACTGATCCAATGTTACCTTGAAAACGTGAATGAAGCACAGTACAGCACAAACTGCAGTTTTGTAATAAGAACTTGTGCGGTTGGCCTCAAATTTTTATTAAGGATGGTTTGTGCAACCAAAATAATGGGACTATTCAAACATCTCCACCAAATAGTGCAATATCCCTTTAGGTGAGAATTCTACGAGTACATGATAATTGCTCCAAATTAGAATGTTACAACATTTCCACCGACAAGTGCTGTTCTTGCAGTGAGATTTTCACGATGGACACAAAAAACAACAAGTAGAAAGATGCTCACTATATACTGCTTGTACGTGGTGTCCTCTGCTTTGGGCATGACACGTTAGCAACATGCCCATGTCCACAGGTTGATGGTTGGAGACTAGATTGCATTACTTGTTGACTACACAGAGGGACGTTGGATTGGCCATGTTCGATTTTGTTGAAACGGAGAAATAAAAGAAAGAGAATATGCTCCATGTTGTCTGAAAAGGACCCAATATGTCATGTCTCTAAGGGTCGTACATTTAGCCGATTGATACCTAAAATTTCATGGTATGTACGAGAATTCTAGGATGATATCAAAGTTCCAGCTGAATCGAATGTCTTTTTGCAGCTGCACAACATTTCACTTGGATACTTGGCAATCATTTGTTCCTCACATGAAAACACAAGTTATTTTTCCCAAAATTCCAATAGAAGATTATGTGCATTCCATTTCCAAACACACATCACGCTCACGCAGCAGCACGTGGCACAAAGCAAAGCTTTTGCTGCCCAAGTGCCCCCTTGTGCCTTTGCCCTGCAACAACTTCGGCCGCAGTTCGTTCTCCTCGCAGCAGGATCTGATCCAGAATTTCTTCATCACAAAGGCACCTAACATCCGAACTCTTTTTGTCTCTTCCACTCATAAAAATACTGGATTTTCCTCTACCAGTATTTCTTCACACGCAGGCAAGTTCCTCTTCCTGGTACTTGATGGACACTGGTCACACCAAGAACTGTCATCAGCCGAAGATGTAGAGTGCTGACCGAGGCATTAAGTTTGGCTTTTTGGTTCCGAGGTTTAGGTTGAGGTCACATATACACTAATTGGCTAGAGTGAGGAGCGTGGTAACTAATCGTGCATGTACTAACCTTGAACGAATTGGCGAGGAATCACTGCACAACTTGGGTTGGCCTGAGGAAAGCAGACTCCCAGCACCTTTGGGCATCCTGAAACCTTCCATGCCAAACATCAGGATAACGACTACGAAATGGAATGGATGAAGCAGCAAAGGGAAAAATAAGAACATGTTTCTCATCTTGGTGTGGTGATATATGACAACTTGATCACCTCATCATGCATATACTATTGAACCGGATGGGGTGCACACCTACCTTCAAGTGTTGTTTATATATGCAACATCCAGGTTCACAATAAAGTAGTTAGTCGACAATAGAGAGGGAAAAGAGAAATTATTATAGAAGCAGGGTCCATTCGTGAAAACTAGAGCTAGAGTAGTTGAAGAGAGAGAACGGGTTGAATAATCGAGAGAAGTAGCTTTCAGGATTTCTCATTAAAGAAATAATAGAAAAAATAGGATAGGGTGGGAAGTGTGTAGAAACGAGTGAATTATAGAACTTCACACACGAAACACCACTAAAATTCGAGTGCATTTTTCTTTCTAAACATCCATGGAGATTATCATTATTTTTTGCAAGGGTATGGAGATTACCTATCTACTAAAATCATGTTGGCCGCTCCTAACTATAAGAACAAGTGAGAAGAAAAGCATCCTCATGTTTTCTCCCCTAATCCTAGACGACCAGATCAAACTCTCCTCTCCAGGCTTGACTGGCGAGTCTGTGGATCCACCTCCCCTCTGCCTGCCGCTGTTGCGGCTGATGGCGGGGAGGGGAATCCCGGTTCCTTTGCTCCATTTAGTAGTTTAGGTCAGGTCTTTTTTACTTCTCACATGCGCGGCATTCGGATGGATGGCAGTGCTTCTTCTTCAGATTTGTGTTCCAGGCTTCGATCCTCCTTGAGTTCGTCCATCTGAACATAGTCGACGGATGTCCGCCATAGATTCCTGCCGTCTCCTTGAGCGGTGAGGTTAGGGTTTCTCAGCAGGCGGCGAGATTTGGTATCACGTGTTTCAGATCTATGCTAGGATCAACGACAACAGTTGTGGCTCCAGGATACTGGTCCTTAGGTGTACATAAACAAAGACTTTCCGAATGTCATCGACAAGGTCAAGCTGGTTCCAGTATGGGAGCGGCGACATGGGCGCATCGGCGGCTCGTTTTGTCAGCGGTAGTGGTCATTTAGTGGTCTCGCAAGTCGATGTAACTTTTATTATGTTTGAGTTGATTTGTACCTCCGGAGAACTTTATAATAGGTCTGATCATTTTTGCAAAAATAAGTGTCCTACTAGTCTCATTGTATGTTTTAACACAAAGCTAAAAATTCTGTTTTTAATTTAGAAAGAAAGGTACAGTCAAGCCTCTAAGCTTAGCCTTGTATGCACAAATGAATAATTTATTGCAAATATATTATATACCAAGGACGAATACAACGTTTTACTGAAGAGAAGAAAACAAGCTCATCATCTTCAGGCTGCAATGGGCCTTGTGGCAGTCATTTTGTCTACCATCTACCACATCCCCATCAAGAGGAACCAAAATCATGTGCAGAAACATCATGTGACCCAACAGAGAGGATGGAAACATACCACACCTTCGCAGAGGGAAACAAAGGTTGGCATGCGCTTTTTATTTGAATGTGCAAGCTCATAATACTAAAAAAGGTCATTTTATATTGACCCTTGTGATAGCAAACTTTACTATGTAGTCTACTGTTTTTATTTTTGTACCAGCACCAGTTCGTATAAAACTTATTTCCCCTTACAATCAAAGATCATACATATTTAGGGACAATCTATGTTTCTAATAGCCTTTTTGGTGGGCCTTGCTTTATGCAGATTACTTCCTTAGTGCTTAGGAATATTTGGAAACAGCGTAAGTACAAGCAGCCCCCCAATGGCTTATTGGTTCTCTCTCTTTTTACGAAGGACATGTGTCTGGTTGCCCATAGAGTTAGACCTTCTAACGAAGATCCACTACTTTCCTGTATATCCACCACCTTGTAATTTTGAATTTCCATTTTCCTGTTCTATGGAGATTGAAACCCTCCTTGTAAATTATGTAATTCTTTAACAAGATTTTCCTTTCTTTATTTAGTGGAAAATCATACTAGGGCTTCCCCTACTATTCATGTTTCAAAACAGAGTGTTCATTAGAATATGCGTTCAAGACAGAAAATTGAGGTCGCGGATTACATGTGTTTTCCAAGTCCATCGCCGCGCTTAGTGCTGCACCTTTTGCATAGTTGTGAGATCACCCATCGCACCTTTGGTCCTAGAGCTCGTACTACATATGGAGAAGAAGGTGAGACCTTCGATGGTTTGCCCTTCATGATTGGGGGTGTGGCCACGACCTCATCACGCAGAGCGTCTGCCGAGCATAGTGCCAAGGAAGACATCGAGTGCCGCATAGCCGAGCGAGGAGATGCCTCGGCCACAAGGGCCTTGACCACCAACTTAGGGGTGACGGCTGCGCTCTAGGATCGCTTGGAGTCTAAGTCCACATAGTTGGAGTTGGTAGTCGTCGGGCACCATCCTACCTTGACGAGTGATGATTGCTAGGTTGTACCCTAACAACTAGTTGGTCCTCCAGTGCAAGAGTTTGTAGCAAGAAGTAAGATTTTATCGTTAGTGAGGAACCATAGCTAGCAATCCGTGGAGGTACAAGTCTCCCACACCAATGTCAAGTTCTACAATAATACAAATGAAACTTTACTTATGCCCCCAACAACACTAAGCATGGAATGGTCTTGGTCAATAGAGGAAATCACAAATCACAACCATAAATCTATAGACCGAGACCCTCCCTACCTCTTTTTCACGAATACACGCTTGGTGTATCCTGATATAAGTATCTTGGAAGAACATGGGGCTTCTCAGAGCTCAGCCACTCTCGGCCGTCGGATCAATTGTTTGATGCGTTTAGGACCGTCGGATCTCGCTCCTGGTCGATATCAGCCGTTGGATCAAAAAAGTTACTGCTACAATGAATAGTTACCGTCTCGTTCCTGCCACCGCCTGTAATTACGCTGCCCCGCCGAGGGCATTTCGGTCATTTCACACACAAGGGTATAAATCATAGTGGCTCCTCTGAGATGACCTAGCCGCCTCCTCCTCCCGCACTCCCGCCGCCCCGTCTTCTCTTCGTCCCGCCTCGCCCCTCTCTCTCCCTCCAAACCCTACCCCGCGCACGCCTCCCTACCCCGCCGCCATCTCCTTCGCCGCCGGGAGCTCACCCGGGATGACTGTTGCGGGGTTCCTGGTGGGCTTCCTCCTCGGCCTGCTCGCGCTCACGGAGGCCGAGGCGGCCACGCTGCTCTGGTTCGTGCTCCGCCTCCGCCGCTGGCGCAGCTCCGGTGGACTCGCACGGCTCCTCTCCGTCTCCTCCCTCACCCCCACGTGTGGTTCCGCTTCCCGCTGGCCACGAGGTGCAGCCTTGCAGGGGCGCATCGGGCTGGGCCTCTGTTTCCGGTTAGTTCATCCCCCTCCTCCTCCTCTCCGATCTGCTCTGGTTCTCACCCTCTCCTCTTCTTCCTTCTCTCTCAGATATGGTGCAACAGCTGCTGTGGGGTTGAGGTGTTCTAGCGACGGTAGGAGCTCCGGGCCCGTCCAGGTTAACCTATCTCTCTCTCTCTCTCCTGATTTCGTAGCCCTCATGTGCTTGCTTGCTTTTTGCTCTGAGTTGTGGCTGTCCAGATTAGCTAGGGTTCAAGCTTTGGCAGCCTATATGGTGGTCACTATTCTTGTCATGTGCTTTAACTCTACAACCTAGCTTGGGTTCCCTCATGTGCTTGCTGGTCTGCCTGTCTAATTAGGCTTAGGTACCACAACCTACAGATTCCTTCTTGTTTGCCAAGTGCTGCAATCTCAAAGAATTTGCTTAATTTGCTGCAGGTCTGTCCAGTGCTCCATCTATGCTGATTTTCAGAAACTGTTGCCCAGAGAGATCTCCATGAAGCATTGCACCTGATGCAGATGTCAAAGTATTCAATCTACTATGATGACCACCAGCGGTGTAGTCTTGGTACATATACTGCATCCTGAGAGATAAAGCAGCAAGGACTAGCAGCATGGATGTGAAATATGGTCATGCTCTTAACCTGATCTCCAGAAAGGTATAATCTGTACCTACATCTACATTAATTGGTACCACTATTGCTGGGCATTGATTGCTGACAGAATTTCTCTCCAGCTAGAATGTTTGTATACACCATAGCAATTCTCTCCTGTAATAGCTACATCAATTTTTTGAGATTGCTAACAGAAATTCTCTCCTAATAAATATTAACCAAATTTAATTTAAGAAATGAGTGAATCTCAATACTATGGTACAACTTTGCTGAAAAAACCATTATTTGCAGTACTAACAAATTATAGCAATAGGATGCGCTGACATCAGTTTACTGCTCTGTATTAATTATTATTCGATGACTGTCTAAAGATAGATTTTCAAATACCCAAGGCGAGTTAGTCTATTCATTCATCTATATCGTACAATATATGTCTCATAATGTTTGCTGAGTAGCAAAGCTGACTCCTTACAATATTTCTTTTGTTATTATTTAGCATTACCGTAGTACTGCTATGATACTTGCGGCAAAGTTCATACCATGCTCCCAGTTCCCTATTATCATTTTCATGATTTTGGAGATTTAGTTTAGTTACAAATAAGCACGTCGTCCGACATTTACTGTTTGTCTGGACTAGAAATGAAATGCAAATATACCTTTTAAATTGACATGATAATTGGAAGTAGATAAATGTTATAACCTTTGTACTTATCAATGGAAGTTATCAATGATTTCTCCCTTTTATGGGTATAGTCAGCATAACGGGTATTTTCTCACAATTTTCGTTTCTCCTGTCTCTTCAACATCATTCCACACTGCACTTAATGAAAACTTATCTTTGAGCAAGTTATATTCTCCATGTTAACATAGTTCCAGTAGCATGCGTATCAGTGGTGAGTTTTTTTATTCATTGATTTTGTGTGTTCCCATTTTGGCTTGGTTTCACTGCTCAAACCATATATGTTAGTAAGAGGAAACAGAGTGTCACATTTTTGTTGATAAAATACATATAAGAACAGATTCATTGTCCCATCTGTGTAGCATGGATGTTTGTTCATTAACGCAAGCGCTTATTGTCACATCTGTTGCTTCTAATGATTTTTAGTGTAATACTAATCAGATTTCTATATCTCCTGAAGCAAGAAGAGTATTTTGATGGAGCACAATTGATGTAGGTAAGCTTACTTGCGTAATTCAAAAACCTGAAACTTCTTAACAGTAACTCAATTATTACATAACTCGATTTTCTTCATCTCCAACCGTGTTCCGTTTTTGACATTGGTGTTCCGTTTTTCTTATTCATGCTTGCAATATTTTTAGTTTTTATGATTTTGTATAGCCAATGTGCATACTGTCCAGTGTAGGCATCTACTACCTTTGCAGTTGGCTCCTCATTTTCCTTTTATTACTACATGCGATTTTTATTAGCTGATTTGTGGCTTGATTTTCATTTGTAGATTCAAACTACTCTCCTGTGAGGATTTGTTCTGCTATACATTTTCCTTTCATTTCCCATCCAGGTTGTGTTCAAATGATAGGTGGCATTGCAAATTATGACCAATTTAAATGTTGTTTAGTGAGGTATGATTTGCTCATTAACTTTTATTGCTCATTTCATTAACCCGTACATTGTTGGCGGTTACTATCTTATACCCAATATAGATATGTAACGGACTAGGTTTTGTTTGAACGTGATACAGTTGGGTTAAGCTTCTCAAATGCCTAGCATCAATTAAGCTTGACCACCAAACTGAAACTGAAGAATATAAAAAGTTCAGTTAAGCATCCGAAGCTTTCGGACGGAAATTTTTAATGCAGTACACTATATAGTTAACCAAGGGAAACTTCTATTTTTGCTACTTCCTGTTCCTGATTTTTTTTAAATCACTTTAGTGTGCTTATTGCCCATCACTGAACTAACAGGAGCCTGTTGCCATGTGTTTTTTACTAATCAGACTACTTGGAGAACCATCTGTTAAAACTGGTCTAACTAAGAAAATGCTTTCTTCTGTCTCTACTAGACACCGACAATGAGAATGCCATTTCTATGTAGCTGAACCAAGTGACTGAAAATTTATGTTACGTGGTACAACTTTACGAGAGGATTATTTCTGTAGACAAAGAACACAGTTGCATCTAGGCCTTCTAAGTCTTTAGTTATTTTAAAAGATAACTTAATAATAGATGGATAAATGAGCTTGGCTTTCAAACCTACGAGGTTTAGAATTTCCTGTTGACTTTACTTCTGTGTTTCGCCAGCCTCCATCCGCCAATTGGAAATAAACTGAGGGACCTGAAGTTTCATCTATTAGGAGAAGCCGGTGCTTGTGCGGGTTGCCGGATTAATCAAGATGGAAGCTGATGCATTTAGAGTCCCATCGGTACCATTGCCCGTGACCATGATGCAGACATTCACTCTAGGATTTGAGATTTTCTTTTCTCATCCCCTACGATAGATTATAGCTCAAGGAGTGAATTCATCCACGTCTACATATTTTCATCTTTTGTTATGTTTTGGCATAACCATTATCTGATTTGAGTTTTTGTAAGCGTGTTGAAGTCTTATTGATTGTGTTCCTGCAAATAAACATGATCACCAAATGGGCGTCTTCTGAAAATTAAGAGAATTAACTAATTGTATATGCTATTTATTTGTGTTCTTTTTGTGAGATTCAGATGATGCACACTTGAATATGAATGAAGGATGTGTCCTTGGCTATTGGGCCCTAATGAAAACTTTGTATTGTATTATTGGTAAATTTGCTTCTTTTGAGAAGGTTCTCTTAAGATAGGTCATGATCATGTATAGGGGGCTGGATGAGTTTGGGCTGGGGGGTGCGGCAAGCCGCACTTCCTATCTAGTCATTCCATTGATAGAGGGAAGAAAAGTACAGTGGCGGACCTCGCGAAGCTTAAGCTACTATGCGCTTACGAGGTCGCGATGAGCATAGGATGGGTTGCTCAGCCCTTACATGCCAAGATTCAGGTTACATGGATAATTGAGCTAAGCCCTCGAGCACCAGCCTTTGCCCAAGTGTGAGCTTCCTCCTGAATGTTGCGGACCAGGATGGAGTGGGATGGGGTTGCGCCGTAGAAGATGCAAGCGTGTTGTGGTGCCTCCATATAGTCCAGGCAGTAAGCGCGATGAGAGAGGCCAGACCTTTGTGGTGGCTTGGTGGGGACGCATTGATGACCGTCCCTACCTCTATAGCTAATAATTCATTATTCGACTGAGATTCTCTCTGCATCATAAGTATATTAAGTATAAAATGGATAATTTTCTTAAGAAAGATGACATATTGTTGATTGCATAATTATATTAAAGGCGTCGTACAAACATTCATTTTTAGTGGCAAATACAAGTCAAGCCATTTTCAGTAACTGTCACCACGATAGATTATTTACAAGATTGAATCCAACTAATGCCCACGTCTCTCACTATTGATTACCCATCTAAACATGCCAAGAGAAGATAAAAACCTTGAGAAAGTAATGCATCTATAAGTCAAACATCAGGCATCAACACAATATAAACTTTAAAAAGTAACTCATCATGGACAATAATTATGATAGGCAACTCATATGGACATTGTATTGAACAACAAAGAGGCCCGACGACGAACGTGATCGAACACGGCGGTGGCAACGGGGAACCCTGTGACCCATTGCATATCCTCCATCACCGCCACGACCGTCATCGCCTTCGCAGACGCAGCCCTAGAGGCCCCATCCCCCTTCCATCGGCCTCGAGCCCTGTCCGACGACGCGAACGCTCGACAAGGAGACGACACAAGGGAGGCCCCTAGCTCGTCCGCCCTCACGACCAAACCACCAAGCGGGCAGTCCCGGCTTTGCCGCGACTTGTGCGGGACCGCCGACGTCTAGTTGTTGGACATGATAATCAATGTGCCAACAACGCAAAATGATGTGAACAGAATAGACGCAAATGGTTAATCAACGTGCTCCAACAATGCAAATAGTGTGAACAGCGTACACGCAAATCATTAGTTATTTCCAGCCATGTGGGTACATGCAGGATCCACACGGACATCTGTACAGTTTCTAAGCTCCCACGAAATAAGACGCTCTCAGCAATTTGGGGTGCATAATGACGTTTTCCTCCGCAGTTGTTTGTCGGTCAACGTCGGTTCTACTCGCACAAGCATACGTTTTTTTAGAAGAACACAAGCATACGTGTGTGTCCCCTTCCGTCGAAGCTTCAAGGCTGGGCCTCAACGCCTGTGCACCGACGTTAGATGGGTCAGCAAGTTGTTCGCTCTTCATAATTTTTTTCACTTCACGTTCTCCAACAGGCCACCACCATCTTTCGCCCACCCAATCTCTCTCTCCCCCCTCGCTCTGGCACGTTCCCGTGTGTGACGGGCTAGGGTTCGTCTCTCCGCCGTCGCCCACCCTCTCGGGTGCGTAGTCCCCACGCCATCGGCCACCTCCCGTCCTCGCCTCTCCTTTCTGTTTGGATGCTCCCCTCGGCCCCTCTCATCGATTTAGTAACAGTCGTCGGTCTCGCCTCCCTTCTGCCGCTTGTCCACTGTGCCACGCCAGATACAACTTTTGTGGGCGAGGCCGCCTAGTGAAGCGCGAGGGAGGTCGGCGCTGGTCGTGGGCGAGCTAACCAGGACAGGCACGTGGCAGGCCGGTGGTGGTCACCGCAGAAGGCGGTTGCGAGGTGGAAGTCGGGAGGAGTTGCGGCAGGGAGCGTACATGTGTGACAGAGAGACGAATGCGCAAGGGGCTGCGGCGGCGGGGGAGAGCTCGCCGATGTGGGGAATTTGGGCGACAGGGAGCTCCCGGGTGTTGGGTCGCAGGGACAGGATTTCCCGGGAGCGGCGAGAGGAAGAGATGACTGGGGTGAGAAAGAGAGATGTGGTCCGACCCAATCCGGCGGTGGACTCCTGGCAGTTCTGTGCCAAGCTCGGCCGCCAATTCATGAAAGGGTGGGGAGCTAACCTTGGCAGGGACCTCCGCGAACGGAAAAAAGTCCTCCTTGAAGCCATCCAGGCCTTGGATTACTGCGCGGACACCTCCGGGATCTCCCCGGATGAGTGGATGGTGCGATATGATCTCGAGGATCAGCTCGCTACCATCTACACGGATGAAGAAGCTTACTGGAGGCTCCGCGGTACCCAGTGTTGGGTGCTGCGGGGCGATGCTAATACGGCATATTTCTAGGCGATCGCGAATGGGCGACGACGTCGGAACTCCATCCACTGTTTGTGGGATGGTGATTCCCAGCTCGTCCGCCCCTCGGACATCCGGACACATATAGATGGCTTCTATAAAGCCCTATTCTCCCCCACCCCTCGGGGTGGGATCGCTCTGGCACGCGACACCGGGTCAGGCGCCCAGCTTGTGTCTGTTGCGGACAATGCCGCCTTAGTTGCCCCGTTCTCCGAGGAGGAAGTCCTCGCGACGATTGAGGGCATGAACGCCTCCTCGGCGCCGGGGCCGGATGGACTGCCAGTCTCCTTTTTTAAAGCATTCTGGCAGACCATCAAACCTGAGATCATGGCTCACTTTGACGAGTTTTTCTTAGGGACCATGGATCTTGGGCGCCTGAATTATGGGGTAGTCACTCTTATCCCCAAAGTTCCAGGTGCGACGGACATCCGCCAATTTCGACCCATCACTGTGATCAATGTGATTTTTCGGATCCTGGCCAAAGGGTACGCCAATAGGGTGACCCGGCTCGCCGACTCGATCACCCACCCCAATCAGTCGGCTTTCATTCAGGGCCGTTTTATCCTCGATGGGGTGTTGGTCTTCCACGAGGTACTTCACGAAGTCCGCTCCAAGCACCAACAGGCGGTATTCCTGAAGCTGGATTTCCATAAAGCCTATGACACTGTGCACTGGCCCTTCCTTCGGGAAGTTTTACTCCGTAAGGGCTTTGATGACCGTTGGGTGACCAGAGTTATGTAGCTTGTCTCCTGCGGTCGGACCGCTATTAACATTAACGGTGAGATCGGCCCCTTCTTCCCCACACTCTGTGGGGTCCGCCAAGGCGAACCTTTCTCGCCGTTCCTGTTTAACATGGTGGCCGATGCCCTCGCGGCCATTCTTGACAAAGCCAAATCGGCCGGCCACATTCACGGCGTGGTCCCACACCTTGTAGGAGGGGGGGGGGTCTCCCTCCTACAATATGCCGATGACACCATAATAATGGTTGAGGGCTCCGAGTCCGATATTGCCAACCTGAAGTTCCTCCTCCTCTGCTTCCAACGGATGTCCGGTCTAACCATCAACTTTGATAAGAGCGAAGTGATGGTGCTGGGATACCCACCGGTGGAGGCCCAGGGCATTGCGGACCGGCTTAATTGCCGCCTGGGTTCTTTCCCCGCGACCTATCTGGGGATCCCCATTAGTGACTCTCGCCTCACCGTAGCGGACCTCCGCCCTTCCGTGACCCGGATGCAACACCGAGTCGAGCCCTGGAAGGGCCGGTGGCTCTCGAAGGCGGCGCGGGTAATCCTCATCAGCTCCTCGCTGGCTAGCCTTCTCTGGTTCCTCATGAGCTTATATAGACTCCATGAGACGCTTCACCAGGAGGTGGCCAAATATCAGTCCAGATTTTACTGGGCTGGCGAGGGGGACAAGCAAAAATACCATATGGTGAGCTGGCCGGACATTTGCAAACCCAAGGACCAGGGAGGTCTGGGGATCTTATCCTCCCGTCGCATGAACATTGCTCTCCTGTCCCGATGGCTATGGCGTATTGCCAACGGGGAGGGCGGCCTCTCGCTTACCATCATTCAGAATAAGTACCTCCGAGGACAACCTCTTGCTTTCTGCCAGCGCTCTGGGGGATCCCAGTTCTGGCAGGCGGTGATTCAGCTCCTCCCCGTGCTCCGGATTGGCACTTCCATCTCGGTGGGTTCCGGATCCTCGACCATGTTTTGGTTCGACCGCTGGCTTGGAGATTCCCCTCTAGCCGCCCGCTTCCCGGGCTTATTTGCCATTGCGGCAGATCCCCGAATTTCCGTCGAAGCGGCCCTTATTGACTTAGGGCGCCTCGCCTTTCGGCGCTCCTTTGGCCCCCAGGAGGTTGACGCGTGGGACGCCCTTCTACAGGACATCGCTCTCTTGCCAATGCAGGTAGAGGGCGCCACCGACTCCATGGCGTGGCATCTGGAGCCCTCGGGATGCTTCTCCACGAAGTCTTTGTATGCTGCCATCGCCCCTTCGCTGGCCCCTGAGCCCTTTAGCCTGATCTGGGACATTCGTCTCCCCCTCAAGATCCGGATATTCCTCTGCCAGTGGATTCGGGGACGTCTCCCCTCTGGGGTGGAAGTCCGCAAGCGCAATGGCCCTGGGGACGGGATGTGTCCCCTATGCGCCACGGTGGAGGATTCGAACCACATTTTCTTCAACTGCTCCACTGCCCAGTTCCTGTGGTCGTGCTTCCGTGAAACGGTCGGCGGACAGTGGTGCAATTCCAACTTCCCTGACCTACTCGCGGAGATCGATGCCTCCTCCCCGCGTTACCGCCATATTAGATGGTTGTGCATTGAGATCCTTGCATGGACGCTTTGGAATATTCACAACAAGCTCGTTATTCAGAAAGTTCCTTTGCGACGTGCGACTGACGCGATCTTCAAAATGTGTGGCTATTTGCAGCTTTGGCGGCCGCTTAGCCGCCCCCAGGACCGGAGCACCATCGACACCCTCCTCACCGACCTTCGATCGATGGCCTTCCGCATGGCGCCCCCGCTTCCGCCACCACCGCCGGAACCTGATTAGGCTGGACTCATCCGTGGCGTTTTTTTTGTGTGTGTCCTTTTGTTCTTAGGGCTTGTTGAGCTGTGCCCTCAGCATTAACCCCTTTGGTACCGTGCGTTCTGTGCGGCTGTGACTTTGAGTGTGTGTTTGTGTGTGTGTGTATGTGAACTCTGTTGGCTGTTTGATTCGGGCGGTTTGCTTTATCTATAAAGCAGGGCGAAAGCCTTTTTCGGTAGAAAGAGAGATAATCAGATTGAGAGGGAGAGAGACAGGTGATTATTGTATAGACCTTTGTTTTCTGTTTACCCTTGACATGTTTCTCCTTCTCTCACGCATATATGTGTTTATTGGAGAAATCTTTGTTTGTTCCTTCTTATGAATTTCATGTCAAGTAGCTACTAATCTTGCAGTATACTTGCTCATGTTTCCATGTCCCGTCTAGATTTTCTAGCCTGCTAGGTTTTGTGATATTTTTTGCCTAACAAAGAAATTTTGGGATCCTTCACAACAATAAACCTATACTTCATCTCAATCAGGGTCAAGGTGAGTGCACACCATTATGAGCTCTACTTTTCAATTTTTATTTCAAAGTTGGTAAACACTACAAAGCGATTACCATATTTAAGAGATTATGGTTGTAATGGATTTCTAAATATAGATATTATTGAGGATTTGGTTAGGTAACGATTTGTGTTCTCTGGACCTTTGTGGCTTCAATGCAATGCCTTGATAAACCTTCGTTTTAATATTGAAGGAATCTGCATTTAGTGTTAGAAAGGGTTCAAGCATTCAGTCATTGCACTGAGTAACTGACCAAATAAATTGTTGTGCACTAAATCGTGTGCCATTATCCAGTTAAGCTAATAATGTGTTTCCTATTGTTAAAATATACCTTTTGGAGAAGGGTATACTTTTTGGTTGACCCTCCATATACAGGAAACTAATTACATTTTGTCTCCCAAAGAACGTGATTAGTTTTCTATTGAAGAGTTGCAGCCTGCTATCTTTTTGGTAAGCACCAGAATTTGGTCAGCCTTCCATTAGCAAATTTTAAACACCAAATACTTCAAATAAAAGTTCAGAAAGAAAGATGGGTAAGCATTTCTACCCTATCTCTACAGTTTGTAAGCTCCAGTGAATTGCGAGCACCTGGTGCATCGTGGGATATGTTGTCGGTAGTGGGCCCAGTTTTGAGGCGTTGTTTCGTTCGTCAGTTCTAAATGGGCATGCCTAGGTGACTCATGGCGGGTGTGAGGGCTGTTTTGGCGGTATGTGTCACTGGGTACGTGTGTTCTCTTACTCCATATGGAGATATAGGCGGTGGCGGCTGTGCGGTTAGGGTGAGTTGCTTCTGTCGCCGGGGGCTTCATCTTCGCATCGGCCTTCTCCGATCTGGTGGGTGGGCAGAGGCGTGGAGGGCGGCATCCGGTTGCAGGGTTTCCTTGGGTTGTTCGTCTTACTGCTGTGCATCATCTGAGGTTTTGATTCATTTGACTTTTGTTTCAGCTTCTCTATAGCTTGATTATTGTGTTGCTTGTGTAGTTATGTTTATGGCTATGGCTGCGGGGGATTCTGGATGTGATTTTGGGGGAGGGTGGCGGGGTTGTGTCGGCTGAATGCTTGGTCGATGTGGGGATTGTGTGGCTGTTCTGGTTTTGTGGGGCGCTTGCTTCTCGCCGTTGGTCTCGGTGGTGATTTTGGTGGTCTTGCTGTTCTGGTTGGGGGTGTCCTGATTTTGGTGTGTGTGTTCGTAGGAGGTGTGTTCAGTGGTTTCACTTAGGGGGAGAACCAACAAACCATCTAAAACAACTTCGTTACTAGAAAATAGATCATGACACTAGGATTCATTTAAGTTCTCTCATCACTAGGATTCATTTGGGTGCTCTTCTGGCATGCTTTTTTTTGTCCTTTACATGGTAAAGCACGGTTTGGTTTTAAGACACACATTATTGATGTGTTTTCTGCATTCTTTTCTGTGATGTTGCTATCTGTTGTGCTACAGAGTTCGCTGCCCAGGGAAGCACAGAACAGTAGTATATTGTGCAGAGGGTGCAAGAAAAGCTGGTAAGTCATTCCATGTATACACTAATTCGCTTTCTCCTTTTGGTTGTTAGAAGTTTTTTTATTTTTATTGCTTTTATAGCTCAGGATTTGTGTGTTTGTGTGCATATTGTAGCCTTATTGGTATAACAGTGCTATAAATATTTGGCTGGCAGCGCTTCTTCTATTTTTGGAGTAGCTTTTGGTTCGGCCAGAATGCTATATATGAAGTCATTATGCTTTGTATAATTTTGGTTTTCATATACACAGTGTGGTTTCAATGGGAACACAAAATGATTTTCATACACGTTTGCGTTGGGTCTATGTCAGGAAATTCCTACTAACATTGGTGGCTCATCCTAAGCGATGGGCTACGTGAAGCCGTTCTATGTCGGTAGTCTTGCGACAAATTACCTGGATGTTGTTAATAAGTGCAGAAAGCATGAGGAACCCAAGTATGTATCACATTTGCATGTGAACCCACGTGGAGCGAAGTGTTAGAGATTTTACAAAATGGAAAACACGAAGTGGTACACAGATACGTGTCCACAGTTACAGCAGTGTATAAAGGAGTTCTTGAGAGATTAAAAGATGATGTTCTTCACAAGATGACTAAATGTTCTTCAGAAGTCAGTAAGCATAAAGTGATCGCTCTTTCAAATCACCATCACTTATTGTTATTCTAGAATTTGCATGGTGTGTCCTTGGCCCACGTTTTTTGGCTGTGATTTATTCCTTCTCACTATATTTTCTATTTTCCTCTTCATTTGCAGCTCGGCAATTTTATGCGAAGAATCTGCATTTCTCGACATAACCTATTTGTTAACGCGCACAAAGATGTATGTGCTCACTATGTTAGCCTTTATTACGATCCCTCATGGGATCAAATATATAAACGTATTGCACAGAACAAGTAAAAACTGATTTCGGTGAGCCTTGTGTCCTCAGTGAAGTCAAGAATTTCCATAAATCTGAGTGTCTCATTGGCTGTTGTGGTTGGAAAGCGTAATGGAACCCTTTTGGAACATGTTTTTCTTCTCTTAATATAATCTATTTCCCGTGGATATGGACAAGATGTTTGTTTAACAAATACTTGGTTCTTGCTGTCTCTCAAATTGCCTGCACTACATCCCCTTCTCAAATTCTATCAGGAGACTGTTCTTATTCCTTGGCTCGCCGTTTATGAAACAAAACGATATTTCTTATCATTTTCTTAGCAGCTATGCTCTGCATGCGATTTGATTACAATGCGGCAAACGCATTAGGCTGTGTTCACTGTCCGCTTTCAGTGGCATTACTACCGTTCAACTGGAGAACAAAACTTTAGCTATTTTGACATACATTAGGCTGTGTCGATCCGAGCGTTCGATCATATGAGGATTATTTTCCAGGTTGGACAACCTTTCTCCTTCGCTCCCCTATCCACGATGCCTTATGGACAAGATGTTTGTTTGACTAATATTTTAGGTTTGGTAGTTTCTCAATTACGTGCGTATTTTTAGTGTGACAGGCAATTTGCAAGAGACCCTAACCAATGGGACATTTATTTTGCTTATTTTACAGTGGATGGAGTATTACAGTAACAATCACGCCATTAGTATCAAGACCGCCCACACATGATCCAAACAAACAAAACAAAGCGGCCAACAAAAACAGACAACTAAACAGGGGGAAAATACACGCCGGCAGAAGGACGGCGCAGCGCAAGCGCGTGTGTCCCTCTAGTGCATGGCATTGCCGGCCATGTCCTCCACGCGCACGCACAATAAACCAATGAAAAAAATAGCGCGCTACAGAAAATAACGCGCCCCCTAAAAATATGCTATTAGCGTGCTATAGCGCGCTACAACGTGCTATTAGCGAGACATTTTACACAAATTAATTTAGCGAGGCAATTCTCTACACGCTATAGCGTGCTATTTTTTTCAGTGCAATAAACGGATGCCCGGAAACTGCGGCGCAGCGGTGCAGGCCTGCTGATCGCGTCTGGTGGTCATCGAGCGCTAATTGTCCGCGGCTGCGTTGCAGGGGCGGCCTGCGCAGTGGAGGTCTGGACGACCGGGCGCCTCCGTCTGGTAATGTGGGTCTGGTAGATGTAGACATGTAGTAGTGTTTGGAAACTCCAAAGGAAGAAAATAGGAAGCCGACGCGGCGGATGACTCAGGTCATTAATGTTGCAAACTTCTTCTGCGAACCAAAGTCAAACCGTTCAACATTGAGCCAAAGGACGGAACATGCCTTTCCCCAATAGAGCAAGAACATGGAGAGTAGACCTATAATAGGATGATAAACGGCCTTTCGGTCTTCGCAACAATGCCTGATAGACTCGATACCTTATTGCGTCAAGGAGAACCTCCTGTGCATTTGATTTTTTTTTACGCGCTGGGAGCTTTCGTCTTTCCACTTATTAGGGCTTTCGGGGAGTCATTTTCAACTAGACCAGTAGTACTAGCATATTATCATCCTTAGTTATCATTATCACTGGCCACGTCTTTCGAACCTGCGTTTTCTATCGGGTTTGTGGACATGCGCGCAGGTTGACAGTGGATACAGACAGGATAAGCAAAAAACCAAGCCTTTGTCTGTTAGATTCATATATTCTTCTCAATGATTAGTTTTATACTACTACAGAGATAGAAAAGCTTACAACAGTATAAGAGATGAAGGTGGTCAGCAGGGTGGGTCAACTGTGCAGCAGTGCCTTTTGGTTCAACCTTAGGGACGAAACGAAATGCGCAATGAAATAAGGTGCATTAATTCGTTTTGGTTCTAGCCATAGCAGGCATTTTGGTTATGGACGTTATACTTGTACCAAAAGGACTGTCTTCGACATGATCGAACTTTTTTTTGGAACCAAAAGGGGTTACCCTCCGCCCCAACTTTTATATAAAGCCAAGGCAAACGACGGCCCACACAAACTGTTAACGGCGCTCGGCGGCAACCGGAGAGTAGCTGCCACATACAGAAAGCAAGGATTAAACTACCCTATTACAAGTTTTAGGCAGAAATCTAGGCAGGATACATAACCAGGCGGTAACATGCCAGCCTGCTATGGCTAGAGTACTTGCTCTCCCTCCAAAGTTAATTAACCTATAAAAGGACTTGACAGAGTACTTGCTAGAAGATTATAGCATCCAGACAGGCTGGTCTGGGGAACCAGATAGACACACCGGCTCAAGAACCTTGATCAGTTCCTTCCATCTAACTAAGGTGCTTTCCTCAACACACCTCCCAAAAGTCAAACCTAATTCGCCACCCACCCAGACCTGCGCAAGGGTAGAATCTTGTTGTTGACAAATAGTAAACAAATCCCAAAATGCAGTTTTAAGAGAGCAGTCCCCAGTCCAGATGTCATGCCAGAAGGCAATGCTTTTACCATCACCAGGTATCCGTCTATAAAAGTTTTTAGAGGCTGTAAGAGCCCAGGATAGACTTTTCATAAATGGAGACCCCAGGGTCACCCTAGTGTTAAAGAGATTAGGGCAAGCAGTGTTGTATTTGTAGGTCAGCATCTTCTTCGAGTCACTATCCCTGTCATCATAGAACCTTTTTCCCCATGAGGCCAGAAGGGCCATGTTGAAATCTCTAAGGTTGGGAACCCCCATACCCCCAAACTCTTTCCTTCTGGAGATCAAACCCCAGTTAGCAAGGTGATATTTATGATTATCACCCATATTCCCCCAGAAGAAGTGAGACATTTGTGAAGTGATCATATCAATAGCCCATTTGGGAAATTTCATAATAGACATTAGATAAGCAGGAATGCTGGCAATGCAGGTAGTCAGCAGTATCATTTTTCCCCTATATATTTGCTCAGAGATATTAATAGCATGAAGATCACTTTTATGGAAATTAATTTTCAAACCAGATAAATTTTCAAAACAGGAAAGAATCCATTTCAAATTCTTGGCATGCTCCAATGAGTTATCCAAGAATAGAATGGTATCATCAACATACCGTAGACGGACCACCCCACCTGGGAAGGCCTGAGGTAGCAGTCCACAGATTAAACCACTATTGGTAGCTTTGTGAAGCATTTTAGAGAAAACATCAGCTACCAAATTGAACAAAAGGGGTGAGTGGGGATCACCCTGTTTCAAGCCTTTCCCCCAGATAACTGGGGACCATTAGAGTCATTAATTCTAACCTAGAAAGTCCCTTGATAAATAGTAGACATCACCCACTCCACCCATTTACTACCAAAGCCTCTAGAAAGAAGCATTTCCTTCAGAAACTCCCAACTAACTCTATCATATGCTTTTTCATAGTCAAGTTTAAGAATCAAACCAGCAGACCCAGACCTATGAATTTCATGTATGACCTCATGAGCCATAACCACACTTTCCAAAATGAATCTGCCCTTAATAAAAGCAGTTTGGTTGGAAGAGATAAGCTTGTCACATAAAGGGGAGACCCTAGTAGTCATAGCTTTAGAAAAAAAATTAACAGCACAATTGCTAAGGCTGATAGGCCTAAAGTTCTTCATATCTCTAGCCATAGGAATTTTGGAAATGAGAGTAATAATGGCATGATTCAATTTATATACATCAAGATTACCATTCTCAAAGTCTCTAACCATCCACATAAAATCTTTTTTAATCAACTCCCAAAAAGTTTGGTAAAATAGAAAAGATAGGCCATCAGGGCCAGGGGCACCACTAGCATAGGAGCTCACCACAGCTTGTTTTATTTCCTCTTCAGAGAAAGGTCTCTCTAATTGCTCTTTCTCATCATTACTAACCAATTCATCCTCAGACCAAAAGTCAGCATCCAGATGGATGTCAGGTTTGGGTTCAAAGGCAAACAAATCTTTGTAAAAAGAAGTAGCAACCTCGAGCATCTCCTTGGTCGAAGTGACCACACCATTATGACTGTTTAGTTCAGAAAGATGATTCTTCCTGTGTCTGTGGTTAGCCAGGGCTTGGAAATAAGCATTATTCCTATCCCCCTCTAAAATTTTCCTGTCCCTAGATCTCTGCCAAAGAGCAGTCTCCTCTTTCTTCCACAATTCTTCCAATTCTTTTTTAATCTCCTCCATTCTGTCATAGTCAGACATATATAGTTGTTGAGTTTCAGACATGACATCAAGAGTGTCAAACTCCAGAAGGAGTGCCCTCTTCTTTTTCTTCAACATTGCCTCTCTATTAATACTCCACCCTTTAGTTTCTTCCTGAGAACTCTAGTCTTAAGCATCCAGTTATCAGCTGAGGATTTGGATGAGGACACAGAATTCCAGGCTTCTCTGACCATTTGATGAAAGCCTGGTTGGGAGAGCCACCATTTCTCAAACCTAAAAGGTTTGGGGTTAGATGGGGCTCTAGCACCAGTGTCCAGGACCAAAGGAGCATGATCACTCCCTACCCTGGGAAGGGCAGACAAGGTAGAAAAAGGAAAATGGGCGTCCCAATTCAGAGAGATGAACACTCTATCTAACACAGCAAACACATGGGAAGCCTGGTTATTAGACCAGGTAAACACCCTGTTAGAGACAGAAATCTCCATCAAGGCCCATCTGTTGATCTAGTCATTAAACAGAAATGTAGTCTGTTGATTTACTAAACCACTACTCTTCTCTCTGTCATTTCTAATGAAGTTGAAATCACCACCAATCATGATAGGATAAGAAGCATTTGATAAAGTATCATGCAGTTCAACTATAAAATCTACCTTAAATTCAGGGTAAGCATACCCATACACTAACACCATCTGCCAGACAAATCCATCAGATTTATTTTTAACAGTGGCAATAATAGAGAATCTTTGGTTAACAAAACCCACTACCTCAAAAATCAGTTTCTTGAAGCCCAAAAGGATTCCCCTTGCAGTATTATCAGCTGGCAAAAAGTGCCACACAAAATTATCAAATCTATCAATAGCTTTGAGGAACCCCTCAGAAATATTCTCCCTCTTTGTTTCTTGAAAACCAATAAAATCAGGATCAAACTTAGCAATAATATCACATAGGCACTGTATCTTCCCATGTTGCCCTAGACCTCTAATATTCCAAATGAGACCTATCATAATTAATTAATTTTGAAAGGGTGGGATAGGCCACAAGGCCTAGCTTTAGTTAGAACACTAGTAGAAAACAGGGCTTCCGTTCGGGCATGGCAAGCCCATTAGTCACGGTTCAGTCACGAACCGGGACCCATGAGGGCATTCCTCCCGGTTCGTGAGCCCAGGGGGCCGGCCGGGGCCTCGTGGGCATTGGTCCCGGTTCGTATGGAACCATTTGTCCCGGTTCGAGGCACGAACCGGGACTAATGGGCCTCGCTCCTGGCCCACAACCATTGGTCCTGGTTCTTGACATGAACCGGGACAAAAGGCCCGGATTTAGTACCGGTTCTAGCCACGAACCGGGACAAATGAGCTGCCTATATATACCCCATCGCCGCAGCAGAGCACTCCACAGTGCTCTATTTTTTCTGGCCGTCGAGGGGAGGGCATTTGGGTGCTCTAGCTCACCTCCTATGCACATGAGGTGTTCGATGAAATGTCTGAGCCACACTAGTTAATCTTTCTCCTCTCAAAACTCGACCTCCGAGCTCCATTTTCCCCAAGATTTGTCTAGGTTTAGCGGTCCGTCACGTCCCGTCCCCGTCTTCACCGCTGTCGATCGCCCGTGCCGATCTCGTCGCCAGCACCACCGTGGTGAGCCTCTTGTTCTTATCTTCTTTCTGAAAGAAAAAAAATTCTTACTTCACATAGATACTTGTCTAATTTTGTTACTTTTATTATTCCTTCTTATTATATAGTGCGATGGTTTTGGTATCTGCCCCCGTCGGCCCTCGTCCTGTCTATGATTCGGATGTGGTATATATTATCTTTATAACTATTGGTTCATTTATTGTTTATGAAAATTATGCCGACCAACGTGACATAGATTTTATTTATCTAGGAGGTATGTGAACCGGAAATTCCAACCGACCCTATTGTCAAGAGGTTAAATTTAGTTGAAGAAGAAAACAATTTCTTGAAGGAAAAAATAAAAAAAAATGAGGAGGAGAAGATGATATTGGAGTTGCATGTTGCGGATGTCGTCAATGATCACAAGATTAAGATGGATGCAATGCGCTTGAAGGTTAGGAAGATTAGAAAATATGCCATTCATACCGAGGCTTGGTATCATTATGCTGTTGGATCAATTGTTACCTTGGTTGCGATTATGATCGCATTTGTTTTCGCATTGAAATGTTTTACATAGTTTCAATGTATGGTTTAATTAATTAGATGCTCTGGAGAGCTATATGTTGTTAGATGAGAACTATGTATGTACTTTGGTTTTAATGTGATGATGAACTTCTATTAATTTGATCACTTAATTATCTATTCATGATGTTCTGTAATGGTTTTTGACACGCTTAATTATATATAATGCACGCAGATGAACCGGCAATGGATGTACGGTGACAGACACACCTCCAAGTACATTAAGAGCATGCATGATTTTCTCGAAGTGGCTGAGGCAAACAAGCAGAATGGTTTTATGTGTTGTCCATGCCCTACATGTGGGAATACGAAGTCTTACTCTGACTGGAAAATCCTTCACACCCACCTGCTTTACAAGGGTTTCATGCCACACTATAATGTTTGGACGAGGCACGGAGAAATAGGGGTTATGATGGAAGACGGCGAAGAAGAAGAGGACGATGACAACTATGTGCCCCCTGAATACGGTGATGCTGCAACAGGGGAAGTTGCTGAAGATCAAGAGGAACCAGACGATGTGCCCAATGATGCTGCAACGGGGGAAGCTGCTGAAGATCAAGAGGAACCAGTGCCCGATGATGATGATCTCCGCCGGGTCATTGTCGATGCAAGGACGCAATGCGAAAGTCAAAAGGAGAAGCTGAAGTTCGATCGCATGTTAGAGGATCACAAAAAGGATTGTACCCCAATTGCGAAGATGGCAACACAAAGCTCGGTACCGTACTGGAATTGTTGCAGTGGAAGGCAGAGAATGCTGTGCCTGACAAAGGATTTGAGAAGCTATTGAAAATATTGAAGAAGAAGCTTCCAAAGGATAACGAATTGCCCGACAGTACATACGCAGCAAAGAAGGTCGTATGCCCTCTAGGATTGGAGGTGCAGAAGATACATGCATGCCCTAATGACCGCATCCTCTACCGCGGTGCGTACAAGGATCTGAACGCATGCCCGGTATGCGGTGCATTGTGGTATAAGATCAGACGAGATGACCCTGGTGATGTTATGTGCATTCCTCAATGCAATCCTCAATGCAATGTCTCAGAAGGTGATCGATCCAGAAATCATACCAAGGCTAAGGAGTGATGTGGCACAATATCTTGTCAGTTTTGAGCTGGTGTTCCCACCATCCTTCTTCAATATCATGACGCACATCCTAGTTCATCTAGTCGACGAGATTGTCATACTGGGGCCCATATTTCTACACAATATGCTGGTGCAAGAAGGAGCCCGTGGTGACGGCTCCGGTGACCGAACAGAGTCCGGCCAGGTAAATATATTAGTTATGCCTGTGCTGACTAGCTAATTGATGCATTCATTGTTTTGGTAAATATATTAATTAACTCTCGTCTTTCTTCTTTTTTCTAGCCCTCCGGATCGAGCACAACTTCGGTAAAGAGACGAGGCCCGAAGAGAAAGTTGCGCTCGGATGAAAGGTTTGAGATCACAGCAATCGCGCGCGACGGCCAACCGATTGAACCCATCTGGACAAAGGAAGCATTTGCTGCTCAGTGCGGGGTTCTTGTTAGGGACAAGATCCCGATCAGCATCCACCAGTTTTTCAATCAAAAGGCCCTCGATAAATCAACGGTCACTTGCTACTGTCTGTAAGTAGTACTACTTCTGTCATTAAGTCTCTATATAGGTCAGCTCTTTCATTGCATGTATTTATAATTATCCTCACTATATTATGCAGATTGAAGATCGCCGAATTGAAGAAAAGACAAATCGGTGATATTGGGTTCATTAAGACAAATCTCATAGATGCAACTGAGGTTAAATATCATGCCGAAAATACCAAGGCCAACTTGCTACGATCGTTGGTAATAAATGAAAACAAAGATATAATACTCTTTCCTTACAACTTCAAGTGAGTGTTACTGTCTTGTGCATATTCGGTTTCCCTTATTAGTCCAGGTTATAGTAATGTAATTGATGACTTATGCATGCGTGCGCAGCTTCCACTATATTCTCCTAGAGATTAAACTTGAGCAGGGAGTAGTAACCGTCTTAGACTCGAGACGAAAAGATCCCCAGGACTATGCGGACATGACTCAAATGATCGAGAAGTAAGTTAAATCGATCATTATCCACCATATCAGCAACTTTGTTCATTTCCTGATATCAAGTAATTGTTTTCTTTGTCTGGCAGGGTTTGGAGAAAATTCACCAAAAAAGCTCCGGGACTGCCGAAGAAGCTGCAATTTAAACACCCAAAAGTAAGTACTATAGTAGCATGTTCCGCACATCTCCTAGTGATTCAAGCGCTAGTTTCATCAATACCATTTAGCATGCTTGCTTATCAGTTTCATTGACCTTTATTTCTTGTAAAGTGGTTGTGGCAGGAACCCGGGAATAATTACTGTGGATACTACGTTTGCGAGTCCATCCGCTACACGACCTGTGAGCGGGGCTACTCCGAGGAACAATATGAAGTGCGTAAGCAATACTATTCACAATTTTATTTTATTACCATCATTTGTGTTGAGTTTCATTTATTCATATATATATGTATTGACCCCCTTCTTCAAATTAGATGTTTCGGAAGTGGGATGAACTCCTAGCACCAGATCGTATGCGAGCAATTCAAGAGGAATTGGTGGCATTCTTCCTTGACCACGTGATCGCTGAAAACAGAGAATACTATGTGGACCCTGTGTTCTTACAATTTAATTAGGAGATTATATTGTAAGAGATAATTATCGTATATATGTAGCCGGTAGTGTCCGATAGATATACGAGAACTTGTTGTTCGACCAATCTCTCAGAGAAGGAGAGGTGGTCGATATCACTTCTCTCTGTATGCATATGTTCATGACGATCTTCTGTTTCCTTCATTTGATTACTAGCTAGCGTGTCTAGTCCTCTCCATACGTATATAGTACGTAGCGTCGACCAAGCACGGAGATAAGAGAGGACACTTCTCTCTATTAATTAGCTAGCTAACACAATATATGAAACACCTAAATTAACCCCCCAAACCCCCAACCCCCCCACCCCCCCTTTCAAAAAAAACAAAAACCCCAGCCCCTGATATGCTGACGCGTGGATGCCTATTGGTCCCGGTTAGTGCCACCAACCGGGACCAAAGGGCCTCCTGCCTGGGCTCGCCGCACTGGCCACGTGGAGGCCCATCTGTCCTGGTTCGTGTAAGAACCGGGACTAAAGCGTTAGGGCATTAGTAACGACCCTTTAGTCCCGGTTCAAAAACCGGGACAAAAGGCCCTTACCAACCGGGACAATAGGCCCCTTTTCTACTAGTGGAACAGCAGGTGTTTCCCTAGTAGCATCAGAAGTGCCAACTGGCTCCAAGGGGAGGACACCCTTAGGTGTACTAACTAGCTCACTAGAGTCAATGTCAAGATTGTCAGGAAGTACTATTTCAGGATTATTATTGGCAAACACCAAACACCTCTCTTTCTCCGCAGCTATCATCTCATTAATGGCGAGACTCTTTTGAATATCACCCCCCAATCATCAAGTTCATTTGATTCATTTGATTAGCAAGGACAACTTTATCCATAGTAGAAAAATATTTACCTTTAAATGTTTGTGGGATCTCCAGGTTCTTCTTCCTCTTGTATGCAGCAGCTTTCTCCATGATGTTCACATCGCCATGGCCTCTAGTAGCAGGCCTTTGAGCTAGCACAGGCCCCCATCTTGGTTTATTCTCATGGATGGCCTCATCACTTTGGGTTCGGTTAAGTGATTCCAGCATGGATCTCTTCCAGGTTTCACTTTGTAGGATTTGTACAGCCTCACGAGGGAGAACCCTCAGCTCTTCTTCTTTTATTCCTCATCTTCAGAATCAGAGATATCCACTGATCTTAACAGATCCTCACAATAATCCATACTACCAGCACATTGATCACGAGTTATATGTGTAACATTCTTTCCACAAGGAGAAGGGTTTTTTTGGGTCACCACTCCTTCATCATCCTTCCTCTCCCCATCAGATTTTTGGTTTTGTTCTGTAAGCTAACCAACAAAGCCAGACTTAAGTTTGTATCCATCAGAAGATGCACCATCAAGATCAACATCCACCAAAGCACATTCCATAATAAAATTCTCCCAATCAGCATCATGTTCATATTCCATAGGTGTAACGACCAGCTTTCGAGCACCATTTTTGTTCGAGGATCCATGTTTAGTTGAGAAATTTGCCTTGTCAAGTTCATCAATGGCCAGATCACCATCCGACCCTTCAGAAACATGTTCTCCCTGAGTTCCATTATCTTTTTCAGCTTGTTCTTCTTCAGCTCTCTCATCCTCCTCATTACCATCTTCATCCTCATCTATATCAATGACAGAGTCAGCACCACCTGTTTGTTCAAAGCCCTCAACACCGAAGCCAAGTAAGAATAACTTTTTCTTCATCTCAATTAGTCTCTCAAAAGGAATCTTAGTTGGATCTCTGCAGGCTATCTTGATTGTGACATTCTCAAAGAAAGTTTTGAACATCTCATTCCAATCCACATATGTAAGCACCCCAAATAGTGAAGCAATTTGGGCAAACACTTTCCAAGTACACCACTTTGGGGGAATACCCTCACTAAGTAACCAGGCTTCAATCAACTCTCCAAAAGGTTCACATCCACCCTTCCATTCAGTTAATGTCACATTCACATCTTGTGGGAGGGAGAATCCAGGCAGTTCAATGAGGTCTTCCACTCTCTTGTAGGGGGGGAATCTGACCAAAAAGGTCTTGCTGGAGAGCCCTCTGATCTGCCAAGGCCAGTGTTTAGTTTTGCAGAAGGTAGCAGATAGAAATTCCATCAGTTTAGCACAATCCACTTCTCCTTTTAAGATGTTTACCTCAGCACAATTCTGGAAGTTTAACCACTTTGACTCATTAGCAACAGGGACATCCACATGGTAGAAACCAAGACCTTGAGCTCCACTACCGAAAAAGGCAGCAGTAGGTTGAATCTTAGACCACGCAGCGCAGTTGTTCAGATTGTGATTCTACTGACGGATAAAGCAGACTTTCGGCTTCACGCAGTTCCCAACATAGTGTCCAGGGCCACCACAATTGAAGCAAGTCATATCCTTATACCTAGGATCAAGGACTTGTTCCACTTCCACCTGTACAGACCGGGATGATTGTACCTGAGCGGAACCAGCAGTTGAGGCTATAGATCTGGTGGGCTTTGGGGCAGGGGCTTGTTCTTTTACTGCAGGCGCAGCTGGCTTCCGCCCAGCAAACGAAGTTTGTTTCTGACCTGCCCCTTTGGACTGACCAGCAGCAAGATTGCTGCTCCCTCCTGCACGGCAATCAGCCATCTTCAACCCTCTCTTGACAGCCTCCGCAAAGGAGATCGAACCAGGCCCATTCCCCTCGCGAACTACCTTGATTTGCTTTGGAGGTGGATCAAATGGTCGACGGGATGCAGGAAATCAATCCGCGGCCGAAAAGGAGTTGTTCTCGACCAAAACTCTCCGGATCCAGCAAAGGAATCCGGTTTTGGGGGGATCTGGCGGTTGCTGGGTAGGGTTTTCTATGTAGGTGGCGGCGAGGGGGAGAAGGAACGAGCCAGAGTTGGCCAAAGTGTTCCTCCACGTTTTCTAGGGATTCGTCTTTACGTAATCCCCTTGCCCTACCCGCTTTGTCCCCAACAACACGTAAACTGAGTGTGGGGCCAGGCAAAGCTGGAAACACACTGGGGGAACAGCAGGGAGTCGCCGTCCCTGGTTTGGGGTCAGATTTGAAACTATGGCCGAGCCCCTCGCCGGAAGCCAACTCCGACGAGGCCTCACCGGCTGCAGAAGCAGTCACACACTCCTTATCATTACTAGAACCCGGAGTGAGAGCCCTCGACTCTACCAACTACTCCTGTTCAGGTGAATGAGAAATCGAAATAGCACAATCTAGCAGCCCACGACGGCGCAAACAAAATTCCCTCAACCTAGCCTTAAGAGTTAAATCAACGCGCAGATGCATACCTAACTCACCAGGCCATGGCGGAGGGTCGATGGACCGTCGCTGTGTCTGAACCAGTCGGGGCAATCGATCTACTGACAGCGTGGGGGCCAGACGGTCACGGTCCCCGAAGGGAGAAACTCTGGCGGGATGTTGGCGATTCCCACCCACGACGGCAGCCGGATGTTGAGCCTTGAGGGATTCGCCGTCCTGAAGTTCTCGCAGCGGGCAGCCTGCCGCGGATCTGACGACTCCGCCTCCTGGATCGCCCAGAAGAGAAGCTCCACATCCTCGCAACCGTCGTCTCCGATGAAGCGCGCGCTCGACGAAGTTCGCGTGGCGGAGGATGTGAAGGTGGATCTCCCCCCACTCGTCGCGGTCGGGAATCACTCCATCACCACCCGTCGCATCTCGCGGCGAGCCTCCGGCGAGTGCCGGTCGATCTCGGGCAGCGGCACCGATGCAGGGGGTGGAAGTGCCCGCGGCTCCGCTACCCGCGCCACCGGCGCAAGCCGGCGCACCCGCACGCCGCGGTGACGCACTCCAGCCATGCGGACTCTCAGATGGGGATTTGGGGCGGGGAAAGCTCGCTGAGATGCGGGGGTGGGTGGGAAGCAGGGGATTGGGCTTTAATGGCGGCAGGGCCGGTCCTGAGATTTCAGGGGCCTGGGGCAAGACAACAGAAGGGGGCCCTAAAGCCACATAAACAGAGTAATTTTTTCTATTTAAGTTGCAAATAAATAGTCGATACACTATAGTTTGTTGCCTTGTCATCTCAATTATTCAAAAACTTTGGGGTCATAAACATTCACAGTAAAAGTTGTCGCTCTTGTCAATAAACACCTTTATTACTAGGTGAATAAGTAACAGTTTGGTGCTTACTCAATATATTAGCATCCTAAGAATTTTAGTTAGGTTGTTCCTCAGCAGTAACTAAAGCTAGTCCCTCTGAATTCCGAGCAGTAGAAGTATTCGTGTCTGCTATAACAAAACGTCTATGCTCCTTTTGAGGACTCGGTCAACTCACATGCCTGTTTTTATTCTCATTACCAGATGGATACTAGCAATCTTACTAATTACTAGCACACAAACATATGATAGTACAAGAAATTAAAAACACTGCTAATTAAAAATTGCAAAATATTGCTGATGCTTACCAGTCACGAAGAGTTCCTCTTTCTAATCCCAGACAAAACAAGAAATCAGAGTTTGAGAATGTGATATGTATGAGAATGACCTTCGCGAATGAATGAACGATCTGGCGATACTATAAAAAGAGAGGATTTGCGTTGAAGAAGAGGTTGATGAGAATTTGGAAACTTGCAATACCTTCTTCCACTAATCGTGCCCTGCAGCCGGAAACCATAATTAGACGGCCTCGTACATATCTTTGAGGCGTTGTCAACCTTGACAAGGCTGAGTCTCGGGCTGATTTGTTGCCAATGGGGAAGATATGGAATAAAGGCGAGAAGATTGCGCGTTCGACAACCCGAGAAGTAATCGCTGTAACCTTTTTCCCTTTCCTAAGAATCGATCTGTTACATTGCGCACGCACAAGGAACCAGGCCATCAGGGGGCCCCTTCCTACGCGGGGGCCCGGGGCGGCCGCCCCCTCTGCCCCCCCTCAGGGCCGGCCTTGAGTGGCGGCGTCGTTGCTTCGCCCGAGGGGGAGGGGAGGGCGCGGGAGGGAGAGCGAGTCGTCATCCCCTCTATTCACGCTTTTTGTACTCATAATTTTGTACACACTCATGTTCTGACAAAACCTGAGAAGAAACGATTAACTCGAATCAGCAAAGTAACTTTTGGTGGAAACAAAGCTACTTGAGAAATGAAGTTACAACGTGTGCGTAGAACACATTTTTACGATCGAAAAGATAGGTACCCATTTTTAAACGCACCACTGGTTCAATATCAAGTTGCCTGTGCAAGTGTACTGGGATGAAAATATATTGCAATAACTCAATACGAAGTAAGGTGCAAGACAAGTCCTTATTTTTCCAGTCTGAGCAACCCCTTCATTAAAGGAACCACTTGGATAACCTTCGCAGCGCATACAAAATTGGGCGTACGTTCTAGGCAAGTGTGTATTGCGATCCAAAAAGATAAATGTGGAGTTGCAACCCAAAATTCTATAACAGGCTGTCCGGTGCTTTAGAAACTAGATCCAGAAAATGTGGAATTGATTCGTCCAAAGTTACCTAACTGAATGAAGCACAGTACATCACAAACTGCAGTTTTCTTATAAGGGCTTGTGCGGTGGGCCTCAAATTTTTATTGAGGATGATCTGTGCAACCAAACTAATGGGGCTGTTTCAACATTTCCACTAAATAATGCAATATCCCTATAGATGAGAATTCTACAAATACATGATAATTCCTCCAAATTGGACTGTTTCAACATTTCACCGAGAAATATTGTTCGACCAGTGAGTTTTTCATGATGGTGCAACAGAAATTTTGGGTGTTGTGGATGCAAGAAGAACGAGTAGCAAGATGCTCACCATATATTGCTTGTACGTGATGTCGTGTACTTTCGGTGCGAGACGTTAGCAACATGCAATGTCCACGGGTTGAAGGTTGGAGACTATTTGCACCCACCTGGCACGTTGGATTGGCCATGTTCGATTTTGTTGAACAGACCTTTAGTTCCGGTTCGCAACAGCCTTTAGTCCCGGCTGTGCAACCGGGACTAAATATGCGCGACTAAAGACCCCCCCCCATTTAGTCGCGCCTCTTACGGACCGCGACTAAAGGCTTTAGTCCCGGTTCTTGTGGCTGACCGGGACTAAAGGCCCGTCCACGTGGGCGCCCGTGGTCCGTCGGGGCGGAGGACCTTTAGTCCCGGTTCTCGTGGCCAACCGAGACTAAAGGCCTCCTCCGCAGGTTTAGGGTTTTAGCCCCCCTAAACCTGGTTTCTTTTTAATTTGGAGTGTTTTATTTCTTTTATATTTTATTTTGTGTTTTATTTTAATTTTGATGAAGTTTCAGTACACATATTCTACGCTACTATATATATGCATATGAAATTTCAAACAAGAAGAATTCAAGAGGAATATATAATATATATTCAATCTCGGGTGACCATATACAACTTCGAACAAGTTTCCATACACAATTAGGATGGATGACCATATACAACTTCGAACAAGTTTCAATCTCGGGTATGCATATAAATTTCTTCGTCCTCGGTATAGTGTTCTCCTTTAGGATTGATGACTTCCCTCATGAAAAATCCTGCTAATTCTTCTTGAATTGGTCGGAAGCGAGTTTCTGGACTAAGCCTCCTCCGCAAGTTATCCGTCGCGTTCCGCACGCTATCCGATGCCTTCCGCTCAGAGGTGTGTCTCCGGATGTTCTCACAAACATAGTATCCACATAGATTGGTCCCCGGTGGCTGCTTATCCACATTAACTAACCTTCTGAAATCTAGCTCATGTTTGAATTCACCGACAATTTCTTCTGAGAACCGTCTCCAAACCCTACAGGGCAAAGAAAATTAAATGAACAAGGGAGTTATTAGTTACTTTATATTAGGAAATGAACGAAAGAGACCGATCGATATAGAGCTCAAATGATTGAAAATAATTACTTTTGCAGCATTTTTCTCATGTCGGCCCAACGCTTTGGATCCGAATCCATAGAGTCCATGATTAGAACTCTGGAGGTGTGAAGTTCAATATTTAGCAGAATCCAGTGGAACCTGCGGACACGTTACATGCACAGTCATGCATAACTCATCGATTAGACATACCATGCATGGAGTAAACAAAAGAGAATGGGCACAAGAGAGAAACACTCACCCAAAATGGTAAGGAAATAGAATATGACTTTTGAGTTGATGCTTTCTAAGAAACTTGTACAAGTCTTTCTCCACGTCTTCGGGGTGATGTTGTAACACATGTTCATTAACGATATGTGGGCCAATGAACCCAACATCATGGATGTTTCTTATTTTGCATTCCCAAATCTTCAATCTGCATAATAGCGTACGCAACAATATAGTTAGGACAATATATATATATATATATATATATATATATATATATATATATATATATATATATATATATATATAGTGCAGGCAATGAAGAACGAGATGAGGTACAAATAAATCACTTACAGAACGTAGCAACTCAGCATAGATTTGTCGAGGTCGCGCAGATTGAACACCTGGAACAATTCACTCATATGAACTTGTACAGAGTACCGTTTGGTGTGATGCTCATCTGTAACATCCGCATAAACATATTCTTTGTCGGTCCATGTTATGAATTGCTTGTACCAACGTAGCAGATTTCGCATTTGTGGTGGTAGACTCTTTTCCCGCGCATGCTCGACGCGAGGCCCATTCCGCACATATTGTAATGCTATCTCACATACTGGCGCATCCTCAAGGCCTAAGAAGGCACGAAGAGTCAAACCCATCTCGGACGCTTGTTTCATGGCACTCGCTACAGTCAATTCAAGTGCTGCCGCAGCTGCTATGATCTTGGGGTCCTCTTCCGGACCGGCTTTCACTATGAGCGGGGGGATCGATTGTTCCTTCTGCATCCCGAGCTGGTCAACTTGTTTCCCGCTTTTTTTACTTTCTTCTTTCTCCTCCTTCAATATTTTTGCTTGCCTACGAAGTTCATGTCCATAGTCGTCAGGCATATTCAGCTCGGCTTGGGACGGTGTCGTCAAAAAATCCTTAGCCCACTTCTTTTGCTTCTCAGTGAATACTTGCTTGGGCTCAGGCTCTTTTATCGCCTTCATATCCGCCTTCCATTTCTCATAATCAGCAGACGCGGCCAATTTGGTTTCAGCTTCACTAAGTTTCCAAGGCCTTGGGAGGAGAGGCTTCAGTGATGGCTCCGGTACCCTTGTGGTCTTAGGTACATAAGGGTCCGGGTTAATAGTCCAGGAGCGGGTTTCCTTGCTGTCCGCCTGCTTCTGCTTCTTCGCCGGAGGTGGATTGGGGGGCGTCGTACCCGCCGGAGGAGGATTGGGGGGCGTCGTACCCGCCGGAGGTTGTGGATCAGGGGACAACGTCGAATGGCGTGAAGGAGGTGTAGGTGAACCACCATGACCACCACCACCGCCAGCACCGCCACCACCACCACCACCACCAACGGAGGGGGGTGGACTTGCTAGCCTTGGCGCCTCGCCTGGAAACACTATGTACTTCTTTTTCCATAGAATGATCTGGCGCTTGACATCTCCAAGTCTTCTCTCCCCTTCGGGTGTAGGTTTGTCAATCTCCAGGTCCTCAAACCCTTGGACTATGTCTTCCACCGTGACACGAGCATAGCCATATGCAATGGGGTTGTTGTGGTGGAGTGCTCCAGGTGTACAGGGTAAAGCACTGCCGCTAGCTACCTTCGTGGAAACGTTCCCCACGGGATAATGCAGATCACATTCTTTCATCTCCTTTACATCATCCACGGGGTAGTGAGGCTCCGGTGCACGAATCTCGATCATCGGTGCACTAGCACCAGGCGGGGCATCCGTGGAAGCCACGCTGCTTCTCCGCTGCTGGCTTCCGCGATCCGCTTCATGATCTTCATGCGGCCCTGCAGCCGATTTTTCTTTTACTAGTTCATGCACGGTCTGCTTCAACTCATGGAGTTCCGATGCAAACTTCGTCATAAGATCTGCATCCCGGTCCGTCTTTCTCTTACGGCTTCTGTAACAGTACGGGTCATTGTCCTGGGAAAACCCTACTTTCCACGGAACTTTGCCTTTGCCTCGTACACGTCCTCCGTGTTCATCATTCCCGAGGGCTGTTGTCAGTGCGTCTTTCTCTCTGTTGAACTTGATCAAGCCCTCTTGAGCTTGGGTCATTGCGTCAATAAGGGCTTGGGTGGGAGCAAACTGTCTCTGCCGGTGAACACACACCCCTGTCTCCGGGTCTAGCGATCCCCCATGCCCGTACCACCAGCTTTTGGCCCTTGGGTCCCATCCCTCTGTACCTAGAGGGATTCCTCGCACCCTCAGGTCCTCCTCCATCTTCTGCCACCTAGGCTCCGAAAGGCGGTATCCTCCTGGCCCCATAATATGATGGAACTTTTTCTTACTCGCATTATCCTTATTTTTTTCGATATTTCCTTGAAATGCTCCGATTGCTTTTGCCTCACAAATTCTGGCCAATCATCTTTCAGTTTCTCATGTTGTCCATTGAAATCCGGAGTCTTGCCCTTGTTGACATAGTCACGGGTTAAATTTTTCTTGAAGTTCCGGAATGCTTCGCCCATCTTCTGAAGAGCGAACTCTTTAACTAGCCTCCTCCTCTGACGTCCACCCGGAACCTCGTTACCGAATTCATCGACTTTGTTGTATTCCGGAGGTAGAATGAAATGTTCCATAAGCTTTCTCCAGCAATCCTTTTTCGTTCTCTTGTCGACAAAACTGAAACCAAGATGTGCCTTCTTTGGCTCCTTCCATTCCTGGACGGTGATCGGGACGTTGTCTCTAACAACGACTCCGCATTGGTTGATAAACTTTGAGGTGTGCTGTAGGGGCTTGCCGGTTTCACTGACAAACTCAATGGCATATGTTTCTCCTGTTTTCATCGCCTTGGATTTGCCACGCTTTGTCGTACTTGATCCGGAGGGCTAAAAAAAGAAAGAGAGTCGCGCGTGTTAATACATATGTATTCACATTTCAGTAAGTTTGTATCACGAGAGGCTCAATGTATATATATACCTCGCCGGAGGTGGTTGCTACTTGCAATTCGAGATCGTAGTTTGTTGACGGTTGACCTCTGTCGACAATGTCCGTTCCTTCACCTTCTTGATCATCGACAATCTCTGTTCCACCGTCAAGGTTCAGAAAAGAAGAGACTACATCCTCTTCTGAGCCCAGCACATAGGGAATCTCGTTGTTGATGATGCCCATTAAATAACGTTCAGCCTCCGGATCCCTAAGCGGCTCGGCTCTATCGTCCGCCATATGTCACTCCTGCATGTAGTAAAAATTCTTTAAGTATAAAGGAATTAAAAAATAAGATTAAGGGGACATAGAGGAGGAGGAATTAAAAAATAAGATTATTGAGCACTGCCAAGTATTTTGTTTTGTTTTCTTTGGTTTTATTTTTGGTTTTCATTTGGTTTCTTTCTTCTTCCTTTTTTCTTCTTTTTTTCTTCTTCTTCCTTTCTTCTTTCTTTCTTCTTCCTTCTTTCTTGTTTCTTTCTTCTTCTTCCTTTCTTCTTCCTTTTTTCTTCTTCCTTTTTCTTTCTTCTTTCTTTTTGTTTTCATTTGGTTTTCATTTTTTTCTTCTTCCTTTTTCTTTCTTCTTTTTTTCTTCTTCCTTTTTCTTTCTTCTTTTTTTCTTTCTTCTGTCTTTCTTCTTTCTTTTTTTATTCTTCCTTTTTCTTCTTCCTTTTTCTTTTCTCTTTCTTTCTTCTTTCTTTTTTTCTTCTTCTTTTTTTCTTCTTCTTCCTTTTTTCTTCTTTCTTTCTTCTTCTTCCTTTTTGTTTCTTCTTTCTTTCTTCTTCTTCCTTTCTTCTTCCTTTCTTCTTCTTTTTTTCTTCTTCCTTTTTCTTTCTTCTTTCTTTTGGTTTTCATTTGGTTTTCATTTTTTTCTTCTTCCTTTTTCTTTCTTCTTTTTTTCTTCTTCCTTTTTCTTCTGTTTTCTTTTGTTTTCTTATGTTCTTCTTCTGTTTTTTTCTTCCTTTTTTCCTTTTTCCTTTTTTCTTCTGTTTTTTCTTCTGTTTTTTCTTCTGTTTGTTTTCTTCTGTTTTCTTTTGTTTTCTTTTTTCTTTCTTCTTCCTTTCTCTTTTGTTTTCTTTTTTTCTTCCTTTTTTCCTTTTTATTCCTTTTTCTTGTTTTTCTTCTGTTTTCTTTTGTTTTCTTCTTCTGTTTTCTTTCTTCTTTCTTCTTCTTCCTTTTCCGGCGGCGGGAGGCGCGCGGAGGACGGCAGGCAGGGGCAGGCGGCGGGCGGCGGGCAAGGGCAAGGGCAGGGGCTGCGGCGGGCAGGGCACGGGCGGCGGCGGCGCTCACTGGGGACGGGGGCGGCGGCTCGCAGGGCTTCGGCGTCGGCGACGGCGTCGGGGCAGGGCTTCGGCGTCGATCGGCGTCGGGGCAGGGCTTCGGCGTCGATCGGCGTCGGGGCAGGGCTTCGGCATCGAGAGAGGAGAATGGGAAGTGGCGGAAACTGCTAAGTGCAGTATATATAGACATACCTTTAGTCCCGGCTGGGGAGGCGGACCGCGACTAAAGGTACCCTTTAGTCGCGGTTGTCCACACCAACCGCGACTAAAGGGTACCTTTAGTCGCGGTCCGCCTCCCCAACCGGGACTAAAGGGTTTTGGCGCCGCTTTCGTTCCCGCGCAGAAAGAGCCTTTAGTCGCGGTTGGGGACAACAACCGCGACTAAAGGGTACCTTTAGTCTCGGTCCGCCTCCCCAACCGGGACTAAAGGCATTGTGCTGCCCGCGTCGAAAGTTTAGTCCCACCTCGCTAGTTGAGAGGGGCGCGCAGTGGTTTATAAGCCCCACTGCCGCTCCCCTCTTGAGCTCCTCTCCATTGCAGGCTTACGGGCCTAATTGTCACTGCTATGCCTGATGGGCCTACTAGGCCTTCTGCGGGCCTGAATCCTGGCCCATCGATGGGTTTCTAGTCGTATTCAGGCCGTGGTGGCCCAGTAGGTGGCATATTTTTTATTTTTTGCCTGTTTTTTGTTTTCTTTTTTGCTTTATTTATTTTGTTTTGTTTCTACTTACAACAAAAAACTTATTTATTTTATTTTATTTTGTTTCTAATTACTTATTTATTTTACTTTATGATAATTATTTTTGCTATTAAAATGTTAAAAATACAAATAATATATCAAAAAAATCAGAAAAATAAAACTAATTCATTTTAAAATCTTAAAAATACAATTATATGTAAAAAATCAGAAAAATAAAACTAATTCATTTTAAAATCTTAAAAATACAAATAATATATCAAAAAATCAGAAAAATAAAACTAATTCATTTTAAAATCTTAAAAATACAATTATATATATCAAAAAAATCAGAAAAATAAAACTAATTCATTTTAAAATCTTAGAAATACAAATAATATATCAAAAAATTCAGTTCATCGATCCCTTGAAGGTTTGACAAAAGGTTTGATACATCATTCAGTTCATCGACCAAATACAAAGTTTGCTACAATAAATTATTACACATCAATTCTTCCCTTGTGTCCCTGCTTGCTTACGATTGTGCCGTATCCATGGAGCATCCTCATCATTTAACTTAATGCTTGGGTCAGTGTTCACTTTGAAGGGCGGAATTTCACCAAACATATTATAATCTTCTGACATGTCTGTCTTGTCCTCCACTCCCACGATGTTTCTTTTCCCTGAAAGAACAATGTGGCGCTTTGGATCATCGCATGATGTACTGATCGTTTTCTTATCTTTCCGTTTCCTCGGTTTCCTACTCATGTCCTTCAAATAAAAAACCTGAGCGACATCTTTGGCAAGGACGAATGGTTCGTCAAGGTAACCAAGATTGTTGAAATCCACCATTGTCATTCCGTATTGCTCGTCCACCTTTACCCCACCTCCTGTTAGCTTGAACCATTTGCACCGGAACAAAGGGACCTTAAAGGAGGGTCCATAGTCAAGTTCCCATATCTCCTCTATGTAACCATAATATGTGACCTTTCGCCCATTCTCGGTTGCTGCATCAAAGCGGACACCACTGTTTTGGTTGGTGCTCTTTTTATCTTGGGCGATGGTGTAAAATGTATTCCCATTTATCTCGTACCCTTGGAAAATCGTTATAGTCGAAGATGGTTTCTTGGCCAACATGTACAGCTGATCTCCAACATCATTGTCATTCATTAAATGTTTTCGCAACCAACTGCCGAAAGTCTCCATGTGGGCCTTTCTAATCCAGGATTCAGGCTTCCCCGGGTTGTCCGAGCGTAAAATATTCTTGTGTTGCTCGAAGTACGGAGCCACAAAGCTGGAATTTTGCAGAACTGTGTGGTGTGCTTCAGTCATAGAATGACCGTCCATACATATCGTGGATTTCCTTCCGATCTTGCCTTTTCCACTTAGTCTCCCCTCGTGCCGCGATTGAGGAATACCAATCGGCTTAAGGTCAGGAACATAGTCAATACAGAACTCAATTACCTCCTCATTTCCATAGCCCTTGACGATGCTTCCTTCTGGCCTAGCACGGTTACGAACATATTTCTTTAATACTTCCATGAACCTCTCAAAGGGGAACATATTGTGTAGAAATACAGGACCGAGAATGGAAATCTCTTCGACTAGGTGGAGCAGGAGGTGCGTCATAATATCGAAGAAGGATGGTGGGAACACCAACTCGAAACTGACAAGGCATTGGACCACATCGTTCTGTAACCGTGGTAGATCTTCTGGATTGATTACCTTCTGAGAGATTGCATTGAGGAATGCACATAGCTTCACAATGGCTACTCGAACATTTTCCGGTAGGAGCCCCCTCAAAGCAATCGGAAGCAATTGCGTCATAATCACGTGGCAGTCGTGAGACTTCAGGTTTTGGAACTTTTTCTCCGCCATGTTTATTATTCCCTTTATATTCGACGAGAAGCCAGACGGGACCTTCATACTGCTCAGGCATTCAAAAAAAATGACCTTCTCTTCTTTGGTAAGAGCGTAGCTGGCACGACCTTGAAACCATTCCGGATGCCGGTCATCTGGGTCTTTCAAAAGTTGCTGGTCCTGCCGTGCTTCCTTTGTATCATTTGTCTTCCCATACACGCCCAAGAAGCTTAGCAGGTTCACGCAAATATTCTTCGTAACATGCATCACGTCGATTGCAGAGCGGACATCTAGGACTTTCCAATATTCTAGCTCCCAAAATATAGATTTCTTCTTCCACATGGGTGCGTGCCCGTCAACTCCCCGCGGAAACTGATTGTCCGCCAGGACCCTTTCCAAAGATGACTTTCAAATCCTTGACCATATCAAATATCTCAGCACCAGTACGTTCCGCAGGCTTCGGCCGGTGATCTGCCTTGCCGTTGAAATGCTTGCCTTTCTTTCTTACGTTATGATTTCGGGGAAGAAATCGACGATGACCCAGGTACACGTTCTTCTTACAATTAACCAAACGTACACTTTCAGTCTCATGTAAGCAGTGCGTGCATGCATTGTATCCCTTATTTGTCTGTCCCGAAAGGTTACTGAGAGCAGGCCAATCGTTGATGGTTACAAAAAGCAACGCTCGTAGGTCAAATTCCTCTCCTTTGTGCTCATCCCAGACACGTACACCAGGTCTGGCCCACAACTGTAAAAGTTCATCAACTAATGGCCTTAGGTACACATCGATGTCGTTCCCGGGTTGCTTTGGACCTTGGATGAGCACTGGCATCATAATGAACTTCCGCTTCATGCACAACCAAGGAGGAAGGTTGTAGATGCATAGAGTCACGGGCCAGGTGCTATGGCTGGAGCTCTGCTCGCCAAAAGGATTCATGCCATCAGTACTTAGACCAAATCTTATGTTCCTTGCGTCAGCTGCAAAATCTTTGAACACTCTGTCGATCTTTCTCCATTGCGTTCCATCAGCGGGGTGTCTCAACTCCCCGTCGGACTTACGGTCCTCTTTGTGCCATCGCAACGACTTGGCATGCTTTTTGTTCATGAACAGACGTTTCAACCGTGGTATTATAGGAGCATACCACATCACCTTGGCGGGAACCCTCTTCCTGGGTTTCTCGCCCTCAACATCGTCACCAGGGTCATCGCCTCTGATCTTATAACGCAATGCAGTGCATACAGGGCATTCATTCAAATTCTCGTATTCACCGCGGTAGAGGATGCAGTCGTTAATGCATGCATGTATCTTCAGAACCTCTAAACCTAGAGGGCAGACAACCTTCTTTGCTTCGTACGTACTGGCGGGCAACTCGTTATTCTTCGGAAACATATTCTTCAACATTTTCAGCAAATTTTCAAATGATGAGTCACCTACACCTTCCTGTGCCTTCCATTTTAGCAAATCCAGTGTGCAGCCCAGCTTTTTCAGACTATTATCGCATCCTGGATACAACGACTTTTTGTGATCCTCTAACATGCGATCCAAATTCTCCCTATCCTTGTCAGTTTCGCAGCGTCTCCGTGCATCAGCAATGGTCCGACCAAGATCATCAGCGGGCTCATCATGTGCCTCTTCTTCACCTTCACCTAACCCTTCCCCACCTTCAGCATCATCCTCCATGAAAGTATCACCGAAATGATCCTGATAGTTGTCATCGATATCATCCCCTTCTTCATCTTCTTCCATTCTAACCCCTCTTTCTCCATGCTTGGTCCAACAATTATAGCTTGGCATGAAACCGTGCCGAAGCAGGTGCATGTGAACGTCTCTTGAGGAGGAGTAACCCTTCTGATTCTTACAGACAGCACATGGACAGATAATAAAACCTTGCTGCTTGTTCGCATTTGCCACTACGAGGAAATCTTTCAAACCCGTAGTGAACTCGCCGGAGAGTCGGGGACCGTACATCCATTGCCGATTCATCTGCATTATTATTATATAAAGTATAATTAACCATCATGCATTTGTTAAACTAACTAGCTAGAAATAATACAAATTAAACAATGAACTACACACATGCATATTTTATCAATGACACATGAAAGGTTCAAGTTGCTAACCGCGATCGCGGAGGAAAAATAAATGAGAAAGCTCAAGTGTGGCTCGGACACTTCATATCATGTTTGTTTCAGGCTCTCGGGCATTTCATCGAACACCTTGTGTGCATAGGAGGAACCAAAAGCAAACCCACCACCCCCTTCTGAAAATTGTGAAGTGAGCTGAGTGAAGTGAAGTGAGCTGAGTCCTATATATAGGGATTGGCCTTTAGTCCCGGTTGGCCTGGCCAACCGCGACTAAAGGCCTTCGGGGACCTTTAGTCCCGGTTGGCCAGGCCAACCGGGACTAAAGCCCCTCCCGTCCGCCAGCTGGATGGGCCTTTAGTCCCGGTTGGCCTGGCCAACCGCGACTAAAGGCCTTCGGGGACCTTTAGTCCCGGTTGGCCAGGCCAACCGGGACTAAAGCCCCTCCCGTCCGCCAGCTGTCGACCGAGCGCGCTGGGCCCAGATAGTTGGTCGCGGTCTCCTCCCGAACCGCGAGTAAAGGCCCCTTTTGTCGCGGTTCGATTGTTTTGGGGACTAATGGGGACGTATGGAAGCCTCTTTTTCTACTAGTGAGAGAAATAAAAATAAATGAATATGCTCCATGTTGTCTGAAAAGGACCCAATATGTCATGTTTCTAAGGGTAGTAGATTTAGCCGATTGATACCTAAAATTTCATGGTATGTATACGAGAATTCTAGGATCATATCAAAGTTTCAGCTGAATCGAATCCTTAGTCTTTTTGCAGCTCCATAACATTTCACTTGGATACTTGGCAATCATTTGTTCCTCACATGAAAACACAAGTTATTTTCCCAAAATTCCAATAGAAGATTATGTGCATTCCATTTCCAAACACACATCACGCTCACGCAGCAGCACGTGGCACAAAGCAAAGCTTTTGCTGCCCAAGTGCCACCTCGCCTTTTGGGTGCAACAACTTCGGCCACGGTTCGTTCTACTCGCAGTAGGATATGGTCCAGGATTTCCTCGTCACAAAGGCACCTAACATCCGAACTCTTTTTGTCTCTTTCACTCATAAAAATACTGGATTTTCCTCTACCAGTATATTATATTAATTCATGCGCAGGCAAGTTCCTCTTCCTTGTTCTTAGCGAACATTGGTCATGCCAAGAACTGCTCATCAGCAGAAAATGAGGAGTGCTGACTGAGGCCTTATGTTCTGACTAGTAGAATGCCCGTGCGTTGCCACGGGCCTTTTAATTTGTTTTATTGCACCCATAAATACAAATGCATATCTGTCTCGCTTTCCCCACTCTATATACCACCCTCCATATCTATCCCTCCCCTTCTCTCTCCCACCCATGCTCTCTCTCTCTCTCTCTCACACACACACACACACCCTCTTCCTCTTCCACGACTCAATTTAATTTGGGCTCAACTTAACTTTAGCTTAGTGTTAACATTCTTGGCTATAGTATATCCTAGTAGCTTAAACATTAAAAGAAAAACTTAACTTTTACACAGGATCTAGTTATATTGCCCGTGCGTCACAACGGGAGCACACATATTTTGACGGTTCAACACCGATCGTGTCTAATATATAATTTTTACAAGCTCCATGCACATATGTGTCGTTGTATACATACTTTACCATTACATCACTCTAACAATGACACATCAAACAAATAATTAATGTCGCCTCCAAGTTTGAAGTTCATTTGTCTCTCGTACGTTCGAGCGTGTTCAGACATCAAATGGGTGCCTAACAGGCTCCCCAAAATCCAAGCATCTAGATGGTCCGGGCTCCCCTAAATCCAGCCCATATGTGGGTGAGAAATGTGGAAGTCCGAACCAGATGACACCCGGCTCACCTTCGTCATGGCACCCTCTATTCTTCACACTGTACTTCCACCACGGACCGCCAAGGTGGAGTCCCCGGCCACCGTTATTAGGCGAGGAGGCGTGCGCCGCCCGTGACACCCTCCGAGCCAAGAAGGCATATCTGATGTCTTTCGAGTCATTGTCACGTTGTAACAAAATGTCATGCATTACCACAAAATAAAAATATGATGTCCATGCAACTGATACGCCATGATGTCCATTATTAACTCTTGAATCAACCTACATATGCATTTACCTTTCTATCCAAAGAAAAAAATTGTACGACTTGATGAAAAATATATAAAAACCACGCTAATGAAAAATACCAACTTGCACTTCCAATACACTGAATGAAAAATATACATACATCAACATTCACTACTGCTTTCAACAATGATAGAACATGATCACTTGTTCGTCTTTCAGCAGACAATCTTTGACCACTGGCGACCGGGAAGCTGTTGGAGATCGCTCCTCAGCTGGCTTAGCTGTTTGTTCATCTAATAAAGGAAAGGCTTACCTTTTCGTTAATTTCAGTCTTGCAGAGTTGCAACCCCTCAAGTATTTGGTCACCTATATTTTCTTGTTTTTTTTCAGTACCTTATTTCATAATTATCCTATGTATTTTCTCGAAGAGTGCAGGCTTATTCTATGCGAATTCCCCTCCATCCTCGAGATACCTGGCCACCATGGTAGCTCCTCTCCTCCCTCTTGCTGCTCCATGTGCTAGCACTGAAAATGCCAAATCATATTGTGTCCTTGCATCTTTTATGTATGTAGTTCTGATCAATCACACAAATACCTAAAAGCAAAGAAGAAAACCAAAGTGAAATTGCTGGGAAAATGTCAAGAAATCACATACTGCTAGATGAATCATAAGAATATGTGTACCCCATTATGTCTCAGATCATCATAATACAGTGATAGGTGATGTATATGGAAATAAAAGATATTGGCAATAATCAATCATCCTTACTGGTTAAAGAAAGAAATTGGTCATCTAAAGTTATGAATATGAAGATAATGAACCCATGGAGATACTAATGATTAAAATTATCCTTCCTTTCAATCTGCATCTTTAACAAACAGGATACTAATGATTAAAAGCTGTGTCATTGTCATTCCAAAACATCCACAGGTGAAGCCTATAAGTCACACGCTAGAGCCCTCATCTTGGCACTACCTTCTCCCTGCCCATTTAATTCAATGTATGCCATGTCATGTCCCACTAACAATGTGTTTGTTTCCTAACATACATTTCAAATGGATATGATAAGGAAGCTTCACAAAAATATCATGTGCACTAAAGCTTACAAGGTTCCGTCGGCATAAAGCTTGAGAAACAACATGTGGTTGTTTGATATATTAAGAAGGTCCATCGATGCTAGTCACAAATGATATTTTCTCTTGCGACACAAATAAGTCATTAGACAGGCCTTGCAAGACATGGTGTAAACTCTTGACCGGTTCATCCTGTGCGACTGTGTTGCAGTCTAAAGTTCAACAGCCCTCCTATCCGCATTGGTTGGTAAAAACAATACCATGCTAATAAGATAATCTGAAGGCCATTACAACAATAGAAAGGAGGTCAAGATTAATGGTAAAATGGTCTAGTTATCAAGCCATATGGTGAAATTAATTGCATTGTATAAGGAAGAACATACATATTCCCAAGTAGTGTTCAAGGCTAAATGCTCCGATTCTGATTTTAATGGTATTATTACAGATTGGATACTTATTAATTATTATTATTTAGCAGGAGGACACTTGTGGTTTGTGTAATTGAATTTGCACTGCACATTTTCCAAGAATCTCTATAGGCCTTTGTCTTATATTGGCCGCCCGACCTTCTTGCATAGCCAACATATAAATGATTTGGACACAAGATTCTATGCAAGAGTATCTAGGTGCATCGAACTAAAGGATACAGTGCCACAACCAGTAAATCTGGTTTCGGTTAAAGTAATAGCCCTACAGATGGTACAAAGTAGTAGCAAGACAGACAACTTTCACTCTTAGTACAAAATAGAAGTACAAAGAGAAAAATAGTGAAGAGTTGGACTAATAACCTTGCTATAAAAGCTTGGCTCTTGGTAGTGTGTAGGCTTTACTTTCTTCTTGGAACCTCCAAATTGGTGGAAACACGATTACTTAATGAAAATATGGCCACCGGGCTTCAACCATTTCACTATTCTACCTATCAGCTTCTCAACCTACAGGTAGAAGGTACCAACTATAAATTCCAAGCATTGTAAAAAACTGAAAAGAGAAAGTATATTGTTCTCCAATAATGAGCATCATTCACAAGTTGAGGCCTAATTTCCTGCAAAAAAGAATAAAATAAGTTGGGGCTGATTGTACCTCCTAGTTTTTCTTGAGGCACTTCATTCATAGATGGAGGCGGGTGGATGAACCACCCTTGCACATGAAGGTGAAGTGCACTCACCACACAACCGCGAGCGCCTCGTTGCTGCTTCCACCACCAGAGAGCAAGATGGATGCCGGCAATGGAAGAGCGTGCATGAGAATCATAGACTACACATGATTAAAGATTCAGAAACATATAGGCTTTGGGCGTCTCAGCTCATAATATATAACACAAATACAGAAGTAGTAAATTCTGAAACATTTAGTGGAGTCCAATATAGCCCACTTGTTTACATATTCAGCTCTTATCAGTTTTACCTCAACAAAGACGTGATCATTAATTTTGGAACCCACATGTCAGCGTACATGAGAATCATAGACCACACATAATTAAAGATTCAGAAACATACTGTCTTTGGGCATCTCAGCTCACAATAACACAAATATGGAAGTAGTAAATTCCGAAACATTTAGTGGAGTCCAATATAGCCCACTTGTTTACATTCAGCCACGCCGTAGGTCCAGAATAAATGCATTGCACGCTTGTCATTTTCAGTGCTTGTTTCAGTAAGAAATTTGCATGAACTTTTAGCGAGTCAAGATATTTGTGCAAACAATTACATAAACCAAACAATGATATAAGTATAGAAGTCATTCGATTGTTTAACTGCAGCACATCCATCTAGCTAACTAAAACAATAACCAAAATATATGAAAAAGGGATAATACTAACCATAAGCTTGTATATCTTCAGTCTTGGCTCATACACCAACAATCAACTTGAAAAGGTAGAAACTGCTGACAGTAAAAAGAAGGTAAGTGAAACAATTAAGAGATTTTTCGAAGAGAAGCTCACTTTAGTTGTATGCAACCTCCGGCAACCATGTCTTCATGTGAGCATCTCCTCAAGCTAGCAATAGTTCACCGTGACCCTTGTTTCCTTCTCACCCAGCCTGTAGGATCGGCAATCAATTTATTCAATGAGAGAAACAAACTTAAGTACAAATCTGATGAAATTCGAACATAATTAGAAATAACCTAATGCATCAAATCAACCAATAAACTGATTAAGATTTTTTTCAAAAGGGGATAACCCAACTGATTAGAACATTACTTGCTAGATTTCCTGTCCTTGTGGATCATATGAATACTCCATGAACATCAACATGTCAGGGGTGGTGTGGCCACAGATGGGTTCCTCTTGTGTACCAAGCGAATGGAACCACTTCATCCATGGAGGCGGCGTCCCTAGGGATCGGCAGAGGCGGCGGTGTGCCCTGGGCTTCCGCGATGGCGGAGGCGGAGGCAGGAAACCCTAGACAGAAATCGAGGGAGGAGTGGCGGCACGTTTTTTTTTCTTCTGTAATATTTTGTAAAGAGAATAAAATGCAGGTGGTGGTGGGAGACGGGATAAAAAAACTGGACGAAAGTGGTGGGACAAAAAAAACCCTAGCCGTGTAAGCAATCCTACCAATTGCTCCATTAGGAGTAGAGACAAAAGCAAGGCTGCACACACCTAGGTTCGGCGCTCTTAATTAAATTTAACAAGCAGCAAATAATGTCAAAATTCATCAAAGTTACTTAATCTGTTGTCAGCGATGACTTGTTGCATAAGAAGTCCAGCAGGCGTATACTTACATAGTTAGGAAAAATAACCATGTCAACATCATCGGGGACGTCAGCTAGCAGGCGTCTGATGGAATACTCGGGAGCTCCACCGGGATATAGCAACTCATTGGTGTCTAGATGGATTATTATCCAATCCATGCCAGATTCCTACCATGAAGAAAAATGCCTTTTGTTTATGATAAATACAATACACTAAATGAACACTATTAATAATTGCTGGTGATAAGCCGAAAACAAACATACATACCCGGGCCATCACAATGGCCATCTCCATGTTGAGTGATTGCTTCACAAACAATTCGTGGTTGCAAGGCTTGTAGAAGAATCCTGTGAGCCAGGTTTCATTCCAGATTCGGCTGCAGGTGAAACATATACATCATCAGAATGGGCATCAAAATGAATTTGTGTATAGCCCGACGAGGCACGCGGGCGGCGAAGATTGTTTCGGACCACTTGGCCTGCTGCTCCTCAAGCTCCTTGGTCCTGTACCCCACCTTCACCCCCTAAAGAAGAAGAAGAGAAACAGAGTCAGAGATTGAGAACAAGCTGAGTGAAATTGGTACTACTGGATTCTTGGAAATCTCAAGCGAGGAATGCACGGGGATGGACTCGAGGACCCCGGCGACACTGGGCTTGGCGGCCTTGCCCTCGACAAAGAGCAAAAAGTGTGCGACGCCGACGACCTTGCGGTAGAAGAGCCACAGCAGGATCTGGTCCAGGCCTGCGGAGGTGCTCGTTTGCACGCACACCTGGCAAGCAAGCAAAAGATCAGCAGGTCGGTCACATCGGTCGGCGGCCGGCGAGGAAGAGGGTGGAGGTGAGATTGGAAAGGTAGTACCTTGGGGTGGTGGGTGTCCGGCGCGTCGAAGTGGAAGGACCAGCCGCGGAGGTAGGGGAAGGCGGGGGCGGCGAGCACCTCGACACAGGAGGCGGCGGAGGAGTGGAGGGAGTGCAGCCTCGACGGGGCCGGCACGGCCAGGCGAGCGGGCCAGCGGGAGCCGGCGTCGTCCACGCCGCCGCCGCGCCACTGGGGCGCGAACGCGAGGAGGGCGAGCGCGAGCGGTTGGGCGGTGAGGAGGAGCAGCAGGTGGCGCCACGCCGCGCCGCCGCCGCAGACGCGGTGGTGGACAGCGACCGGAGATCGGGCCGAGGGCGACGCCAGAGAAGAGCACAACCGCGTGGGGGTGGGGGTAATTTGACGGAAACAAACCGGTTGAAAAAAAACCAGTCGAAAAAAAATCAGACAAAAGTGGCGGACTATTCAACCAACTCGTCCATTAGGAGTAGAGATTTTTGATTCCAAGGTTTAAGTGGACATCACATATACGTTAATCGGGGAGACCTTTTACTGTACATCAAGTTAATTTGGGCCATTTATTTTTTTGACTGGACGGCCCAAAGGAGGCAATACTACAGCAGATTCACGGTAGTATATTTAGTTGTCAGGGCCATTTTAGGTACTTCACTATTATCAGTCCCGCAGACAGGTTCCCTGTGAAAACGAGTGGACAGCAGAAATACAAGCACGTTTTTTTCTAGCCATGTAGGAATTTGTGAGGAATCATTGCGCCACTTGTGTTGGTATCAGAAAAAACAGAATCCAAGCACCTTTGGGCATCCTGATACCTTCCATGCCAAATATCAGGATAACGAGTGAAAACTGCAATGGATAAAGCAGCAAATGAAAAAAATACTCATCTTGGTGATAAATGACAACTCGATTATCTCATTATGTATATAGTATTGAACCGGGCGACGTGCAAACCAACATTCAGGTCTGGTGTATATATGCAACACATCCAGGCTCACAATAAATTAGTTATAATACTCGACAATAGATAGGGAGTAGAGAAATTACTATAAAAGCAGGGTCCATGCGTCAAAACGAGAGAAGAGAAAAAATGGGTAGAATAAACGAGAGTAGTCCCTTGTTCGAAACAGGCTTTCGCGCCGCTTTATAGATTACGCATACGTCCATACAACCACATCTCAAACACAGACATAAAGGAGAAATGCTGGGGCCATAGCACAAAGACGCCCAAATGAAAGAAGAAGAAACAGAAGGGCCACTAGGGGCAAGCTACGGAACCGGCGAGCGGTCGGAGAGCCGACACGTGGTAGACACCAGGGCGTCCAGGAAAAGCTGAAGGCGATCACGATCCCTCGGCCTAGCGAGCGGATGCCAGTGCTGCAGGAAGGCAAGAAATTGGGAGAACGAGTCAGAAGCACGCCACGGGAACACCCGCTCAATCACCATCTTGTTGCGAGTAGTCCAGAGAGTCCACATCATAGCCGCAAAGATGAGCCAGAACAGTCGGCGCTTACGGCCAACCTGAGTAGCCATAACCTGCAGAAACTCTGCAAGGTCCTGAGCCTCCCACTTTGGCCCTAGAGCCTCACGAACAAAGCACCAAACTGCCTGCACTGCTACGCAAGAAAACAAAATGTGCGTTCCCGTTTCCGGGACATGGCACAAAGGGCAAAGGCCATTGCCCGGACCATGGCGTTTCAGCACCTCGGTCCCGACGGCAGACGGTCTCGGAGAAGTTGCCATACAAAAATCTTAATCTTCAGGGGCAGCGGTGCCTTCCACAATGAGGATAACCACTGTAGAACCGGCATACGGCATAATGCCTGATAGGCCGAACTAACGGAGAATTCACCCGAAGGAGAAAGGCTCCAAGAAACAGTGTCGGGGTCCGGGGATAGAGGAAGAGGGACTACTTCCCTCAGGCCAGTCCATTCCCGGACCTCATCTGGACCGAATGAGCGGCGGAACGCAATGTTCCACCCCTCCTCCAACGCAGCCGCAGATACAAGAATGGTCGGGTCATCAAAAATCGCAAAGAGCCGCGGGAACCGCAAGTGGAGAGGCTCACTCTCGAGCCAGGGGTCCAACCAAAATTGGGTCCTAGAGCCATTGCCAAAAGAAAAACGCACACCCAACCTAATCTCTTCCTTGATGGCCTGAATTGATTTCCAGAACTGTGACCCAGCTGAGTGAGAGCAAGCCATGAGGGGTTGACCCTGCAAGTACTTGGACTCAACCAGCTGCAGCCACAACCCACCATCTCCCCGCAAGATCCGCCAAACCCAACGCAGCATAAGCGCAACGTTCATCCGGCGCGATGCAGGCATGCCCAACCAACCTCGATCCTTCGGCAAGCAAATGTCATCCCACTTCACCATATGGTACTTGGGCCGACCATCCCCTGCCTACCAGAAGAACCTAGCCAGCTCCTGGTCAAAGGAACTATGCACAGCTTACGGTAAGATGTACATCCCCATCATATACATGGGGAGGCTGGCAAGGTTAGAGCTAATGAGGACAGTTTTGCTACCTTTAGAAATGAACTGACCGCACCAGGGCTCTGCATGGGACGCTACTCGTCCCACAAGCGGATCATACCAACTCACCAAGATCCTGGACTCAGCTAGGGGCATCCCCAAGTAAGATATGGGGAAGGATGCCAGCCTACAGTTGAGGTTGTCATGATCCGATGCTGCTCAGCCTCCGAACAGCCAAGGACCACCACCTCACTCTTATCAAAATTAATATTAAGTCCAGACATTTCCTCAAAGCAGAGCAAAAGGAACTTAAGATTAACAATGTCCGAGTCCGAGCCTTCCACCATAATCATGGTGTCATCCGCATACTGTAAATGAGTAACACCCCCCCATCCGAGATGAGGTGGCTAACTACACCCTTAAGGTGGCCGGCCGACTTGGCCTTATCTAAGATGCCCGCAAGGGCATCAACTGTGAGGTTAAAAAACAAGGGGAGACAGGATCCCCTTGCTTTACCCCTTTGGAAGCCTGAAAAAAGGGTCCCACCTCGCCATTGATGTTGATCGCCGTGTTCCCGGATCTGACCAGTTGCATGATCCAGGAGCACCACCTCTCGTCAAATCCTCGACGCTCCATCACCAACCTCAAAAAGGACCAGTCCAAACGGTCATACGCCTTTTGGAAGTCCAATTTGAGGAAGACCCCCTTAAGTCCCTTCGACGCCACCTCGTGGACGATCTTGTGAAGGGCAAGAATTCCGTCATGGATCCGCCGACCCTTCAGGAACGCGGACTGAAGGGGTGAGCAATCCTTTCCGCCACCGGGGATAAGCGAGTTGCGCAAACCCTCGCAAAGATTCGCTCCAACACGTTGATCACTGTGATGGGGCGGAAGTGCCGAATATCCGTCGCCCCAACTACTTTGGGGATCAAAGATATGACACCATAATTAATCCTAGCCATGTCCAGGGTTCCAATATAGAACTCATGAAACATGGGCATAATGACCGGGTGTAAGATCTTCCAGAATTTCTAGAAAAAGACTACCGGGAGGCCATCCGGCCCCGGGGCCGAGCACGCTTTCATAGACGCGATCACTCGACCCACCTCCTCAGGGGAGAATGGGAGAATAAGTTCCGCAATCTCCGCATCGGAGACCTGGTCAGCAGGCGGCCAGAAGTCAGCGCAGAGAGAGACGCCTCCACGCGGCTCAGCCGAAAACAACTTCTTATAAAAGGAGTAAATATGGGTGGAGATGTCCTCTGGGCTTTCCAGAAGAATATCCCCATCCCAAAGGAACGGGATGGCACACTAATGCCTGCGGCCATTAGCAATCTCCTGGAAGTAGGCAGTGCTCGCATGCCCCTTGAGAAGCCAGTTCTGGCCCCCTCGACGCTGCCAGAATAGCTCCTCGTTCTTGTAAATGTCCATGAGTGAGGCCTCGAGGGCGTATCTCCTAAGCCAGTCGTCAGGAGACAAGCCCTACCCGTCAGCAAGGTCATCCAGCATCGTAATCTGATCCAGCAGGGCCCCTTTACGGGCCCAGAGGTCAGCAACAAGGTTCTCCCCCCAGCCCTTGATGGCCCGACGAGACAATTTAGCACAATGGTGCCAGACATCTACCGCAAAAAACACACGAGGTGGGGACGCGACCTCCTCTAGCCAGCGGTCGCGAACCATCTCAAAGAAACCCGGTTGCTCCAGCCAGAATGTCTCAAAGTGGAAGCGACGGGTCCTAGGGGGGCCTCATCCCCCGACGAGAAGAGCAGGGGGGTATGATCGGAGCCAATCCGAGTGACCACCTTGAGAGAGCACAATGGGAACATCACATCCCACTGAGCCGACACAAAGACCCGATCTAAGACACTCCGAATGGGGTCTGCCTGCTTATTCGTCCACGTAATCCTAGCCCCTACGCGGGCTATCTCGCGGAGCGCAAGGTCCGCAATGCAGTCGTTAAATAAACGCATGCGGACCCGATCAACATTAGGCGAGCTTTTATCAGAAGCCCACCTAATGAGATTGAAATTCCCGGCCACCACCATCGGAGTGGTGCACCTCTCCACCTTATTTTTAAGCTCGGCGAGGAAGTCGGCAGAGCGAGCATGATCCGCAGGACCATAGACGAAAATCACCTCCCAACTGAAGTGGATTCATTGGTCATTGACGGACATGCTCAAGAAGAATTCCCCTCGGTCCATATCCTCAACCGATAAAGCATCCTCCCGAACTCTAAGCAAAATACCCCCAGATTGCCCCATAGCAGGCAGCCACTGCCAGGCAAACTGATGGCAGGAAAGCCCATGGAGCTCATGCATACTAAAGTCCTGGCGAATCGTCTCCTGCAGTCACTACTAGGGAAAACCCTAGTAGTAGCGCGGGTTTAATGCCTACTAGTAGCGCGGGACACCGCGCTAGGCGCTACAGCTATTCCGTAGCAGTAGCGCGTGTGACACACGTTACTGCTAAGACATATAGCCGCAATGTGTGTTCACTCCCGCGCTACTGCTAATCTAGCTAGTAGTAGCGTGTTTACTCTCCATCGCTACTAGTATTCTTTTTTCATTTTTCATTTTTAATGTATTTATACGCTGTTATACAAATTTTGGTACAATACCAATTATGAGGTTGTTATATCATTATGTTCATAACAGTGTGTCAAATGAAGGTGGATTAGGTTCAAGTGGAGGCAACATGTGGTGCATATCGAAAGTACTACTAGTCCAAAGTTTGGATTAGTAGTATACTTTTGACATGCACCACATGTTGCCTCCACTCCACAAGCTATTTAATCATCATAGTCATAGTGTAGCACATCATCATCTTCAAACTCATTCTAGCTAGCTAATCACCACCAACACTAGCTGCGGTAGCTATCTAATCACCACCAACACTAGCTAATAATAATCATCATAGTCATTACCACCAAAACTAGCTATTTAATCATCATAGTCATAGTGTAGCACATCATCATCTTCAAACTCATTTCTAGCTAGCTAATCACACCTGCTGCTCTCTCTCAGGTGAAATAGCATAAAACATGTGTAGCGCTCCTGCTTCATCATGTTGGAGCATTCAGATGGACCTGTCTCCTGATCGTGGGTTGCGCTTCTGATTGCTGCCCCCTAGTACTTCTCTGCGATCATTCACAATTTTGCTCCGGTCTTTCACTATTAAGCATTCCTCCTTTTTAGAAATCCTCAATGCACTAAAGTGCATTGTAGGATATCTTGGCCGTAAGCTAACCATTCTCATGCGACCTTTAGTCTCGATCCAATGAGGCACAACATTCATCGGGAGTCCCTGTTGAAGAACATCGTATACTAACATACTTAGCAATGAAGTTTAGCTTAAAAAATAATGTATGCAAAAGATGCACCGAGGACTAATAGTAAAAATCTTACCATCTTTCCTAAATAGATGTGACCATAGTTCAATATGATCACTATTGGTCGCACGTTTTGAGTACTAAGATTTTTAAGTCCAAGAAAATAATTTGTCTTGACAGTATCAAGATCCTCAAGCCATGAAACATAATGACTTATCTCCTCGCAATTTAGTTCAGCCCCGGGACAGTGGATGGTCATGTCTACCAAGCGCCGGACATGTTTGCTTGAATGGAAATAAGCTGTCAATAGAAATTAGTTGTCAACTATTTTTAAATAAACAATACCAAAGACATAAATATGGTTGAGAAGCACACATAATGGTATAACTGGAGGCGTATGCACATCGACCCAGATGTCGATATTACCTTCAATATCATCTTCCGGACGAATATCAAAGGTGGTAACCATATCAGGTTCAAATGCATAAGTCTTGCATAGTGCTTGCCAGGTTTTGCATTCAAAATAGGTGTAGGTGCGTTGTATAATTTTGCATGGAAAGTATAACCATGCTCGGTCTTCAAGTAAACTCTCTTAACCTCCATAGTAGTTTTCATAGGACTGAAACCTATCTTATCCAAGACAAAAACTCTTGCATGGCAGGGGATACGCTAGTAGAATAGTAAAAGAATTAAATTATAAGTTGAAGCAAATGAAGCAGATGTCATGCTTAATTACGAAAAAAGACTTGTCGTTGTGACTTACTATATCCACTTCGAAGTTCTCGTCCAGCTTGATGCTGAAGCGCCTATCATCATCTAGGAAGATTCTGTCGCACAGGCCGTGCTCGTCTTCGCAGTATTCGCAAATACCGAAATCCTTTCCATCGTCAGACATTTCCTATGTTCATAGTTGAAACATCAATTGAAAATCGATCGAAGGCAACTACCAGGATACTCAACACACAAATTCGAGGCACTCGATATTTCCTACATATTCTGGCACAAGTCATGCCAAAATTCACGGAAAAATCCGGCATGACCTTTGCTAAAATAGGACATATCGAGCGCCTGAAATTTGCCAGAACGGAAATTAATCAACACTCCGGCAAAACATAGGCCAATGGGAGGTGTAACCTGCAAACATGACCGGCCACTTGGGCAAGCACATATCCTATTTGAGCAACACAAGATATACATTTCAAAATATCTTATAGGACTCATATTTACATGAGCATTCAATAAGCAAAATCAAATCGTAAAATAAATAAGGATTCAAATTAGCATGCATTCAATAAGCAAAGGTAAATCATCTCATCCGTACAACGTCGAATATTATCACTAATACATCCCGAATAATATCATACATATAACATCACTAGAACAACTAAAACCCTAGTGACAACGGGTATCGGCGTGGGCGGTGGACACCCAAAGAGAAGAAACCATCACAGGATCATAGCTCCAGTGAGATCCCTAGAGAACCTGCCAGGTATTGGAGAACCTGTGCTCCAACGCAAACAAGTAGCGACGGACGTCCTCCTCGCTGACACGGGGACGTACCACCTCCGCGGGGTCCTCGAGCCTCTGGACCGTCACTGGCCCACGCGACTGCCACCAAAGAAGGTTCGGGTCAACGACGGGCTGGCTCCTCACCAAGCTGCGCTCACCGAGATGGGATTGTAATCTCTCTGTTTCCCTTCGTAACATTTCGGTCCAACCGAGATGAGCGATCGGTCCCACCGAGATTGCAATGCAAACTCTTTGTTTCCTTTTCGTAACATTTCGGTCCAACCGAGATGAGCGAATTGGTCCCACCGAGTTTGCCTGACCAACTCTCTGGTTAGCTAATTACCAAATCAGTCCCACCGAGTTTGTGTAATCGGTCTCACCGAGATTACGTTATGCCCTAACCCTAATGAAATCGGTCCCACCGAGTTCACATGTCGGTCCCACCGAAAATCCTAACGGTCACATTATGAAGCAAATCGGTCCCACCGAGTTTGGTAAATTGTGTGTAACGGTTAGATTTTGTGTGGAGGCTATATATACCCCTCCACCCACTCTTCACTCGTGGAGAGAGCCATCAGAACATGCCTACACTTCCAACATACATTTTCTGAGAGAGAACCACCTACACTTGTGTTGAGGTCAAGATATTCCATTCCAACCACATAAATCTTGATCTCTAGCCTTCCCCAAGTTGCTTTCCACTCAAATCATCTTTCTACCAAATCCAATCCTATGAGAGAGAGTTGAGTGTTGGGGAGACTATCATTTGAAGCACAAGAGCAAGGAGTTCATCATCAACACACCACCTATTACCTCTTGGAGAGTGGTGTCTCCTAGATTGGTTAGGTGTCACTTGGGAGCCTCCGTCAAGATTGTGGAGTTGAACCAAGGAGTTTGTACGGGCAAGGAGATCGCCTACTTCGTGAAGATCTACCCTAGTGACGCAAGTCCTTCATGGGCGACGGCCATGGTGGGATAGACAAGGTTGCTTCTTCATGGACCCTTCGTGGGTGGAGCCCTCCGTGGACTCGCCCAACCGTTACCCTTCGTGGGTTGAAGTCTCCATCAACGTGGATGTACGATAGCACCACCTATCGGAACCAGGGATAAAAAATCTCCGTGTCTATATTGCGTTTGCTCCCTCCAAACTTCTCCCTTTACCTTCATGTGAAATTGTTTTACGTTCCGCTGCTATACTCTTAGAATTGCATGTGTAGGTTGATTGCTTGACTTGTGCTAGGTTGCTAAAATCTGCCAAGAATTAAAATTGGGAAAAAGGCCAGATTTTTATTTGGTCAAGTAGTCTAATCACCCCCCCTCTAGACATACTTTCGATCCTACAAGTAGCCGGCATGATCCTCTTCGCGACTACTTCTCAGGAGGCTTGGACAACTCTTGAGGGTAGCTTCTCCTCTCAATCCACAACGTGATCCATGGCGCTTCATCGGCAACTCCAAGACATGAAGAAACTTGATGTCTCTGCCACTGTCTACTTCAACAAAGTAAGGAATCTTGCCGACATATTGGCTGCCATTGGGAAACCTCTCTCGGATGAAGATTTCACCGATTTCATCCTTTGTGGCCTCGATGGTGATTATGACTCCCTGGTTGAGGTGATACAGGGTCGTGATACTTCGATGCCCCCACAGGATCTTTATGCTCGACTCCCTTAGACTGAGCAGCGCATCGAGTCTCGTCAGTCGATTGAAGTCCATGGTGGATTCTCTTCGGCAAACGCCGTGACTCGTGGTGGCTCACGGCCTCCCTACCATGGTGGTGGTGGTGGTTCCTCTGGAGGAAAGGCGATCCTTCCATCACCCTCACAGGAGCCGACCTACAACAACAACAACAACAAACATTCTGCTGGAAGCTCGTCATCTGCGGATTGGTCATCGTGCCATACTTGCGGCCGTCCCAATGGCAGGCGTCCTACATGTCAGCTTTGTGGTTTTCAGGGCCATGTTGCATCTCGTTGCCACAAGCGCTTTAAGCATGATTTTTTGGGCATTGGCAATGATGGACGTAACAATGAGCGCCAGGCTGCCATGGCTACTCATGGTCCTGTTGGTGTCCCTCAAGGTCACACTCCTTCCTATCCCATTGATGCAAGCTGGTATATGGACACAGCAGCCACGGATCACTTGACGAATGAACTCGACAAGCTTCACTCCCACGAGCCTTATCATGGTCCAGACAAGGTGCGCACTGCAAATGGGTCAGGTATGAGCATCACACACATTGGTCAGGCATCTCTTTCCACTAGTACCTCTAGGCAACTTCAACTTCATGATGTTCTTCATGTTCCCACGATTACACGTAATCTTTTATATGTTCCTAAACTTACTCAAGATAATAATGTCTTTGTTGAATTTCACCCTTTTGATGTCTTTGTTAAGGATCGCGCAACGAGGGGTGTTCTTCTTAAAGGTCCTTACCAGCATGGTCTTTATCCACTTGATGCACCTGATGCTTTCGGAGTTTTCAGCGCTGTTCGTGTCAAGTCATCTCAATGGCATTCTCGCCTTGGTCATCCAGCGTCTCCCATTGTGCGACATGTCCTTCATCGTCATCAACTACCTGTTATGTCCAGCAATAAATATGTCTCTGTTTGTGATGCTTGTCACCAAGGCAAAAGTCACCAACTGCCATTTTCAGTGTCTACTCGTGTCGTTATAGCTCCTCTAGAAATTGTGTTTTCAGATGTATGGGGTCCTGCCAAAACCTCAGTTAGTGGTCATAATTACTATGTTAGTTTCATTGATGCTTCCAGTCATTTTACTTGGATTTATTTTCTTAAGCGCAAAGCAGACGTGTTCAATGTTTTTCTTCAGTTTCAAACTCATGTTGAGCGTCTTCTTAATCATAAAATACTTCATGTTCAATCTGATTGGGGTGGGGAATACCGCAACCTCAACACGTTCTTTGAAAACTTGGGATTACACACCATGTATCATGTCCTCATATACATCAGCAGAACGGTGTCGCTGAAAGCAAGCATCACCACGTCGTGAAAACTGGTCTCACTCTTTTGGCCCATGCATTTGTACCTTTTCGTTTTTGGACTGATGCTTTTTCTACAGCTTGTTTTCTTATCAATCGCCTTCCTACACGAGTGCTAGGTATGAAAACTCCCATTGAATACTCGCTGCAAGAAATACCTGATTATTCATTTTTCAAAGTTTTTGGCTGTGCTTGCTGGCCTCATCTTCGACCATATAACAATCGTAAACTTGAGTTTCGGTCTAAAAAGTGTGTCTTTCTGGGGTATAGATCTCTCCATAAAGGGTACAAGTGTCTCCATGTTCCATCCAATCGCGTATATATATATCTCGTGATGTTATCTTCGATGAAAATCACTTTCCCTTCTCAAATGTTCCGGAGTCGCCAACTTCCTCTAGTTCCATTCCATCCTCACTTGTTTCATCTGACCAATTTGTAGATGCTGTGCATTCTCCTATTTTGCTTTCTCACCATGGTGCAGGTACAAGACGGGGCGCTCGTCTTGAGCTTCTAAATGATGCAGAGGTCTCTGATGCACCTCATGTCAATCACCCATCCATGCATGGCTTGGATGATGATTGCATGCGGCCCGAGGGGCGCCATGCCGTGACGGCTCCGCGCGCTTCGAGTCAGTTGGCTCGGGGTCAGCCGAGCCCATGTCCCTCACTACGCCCCCGGTGCGTGGCTCTGCCACCGAGCCGACCCCGCAGTCACTTGATGCGTGCACCCCCAAGCCATCCTCGACGGCTGTTGGTGCGTCTGAGCTGGTCGCTTCCCTGACTACGACACCATCATTGATGCGCCATTCAGTGGCGGGCCTGGATGCCCCCGGATCTGGCTCTCCAGCATTGGCGTCCCCCAGCTCAGCGTAACCTACTCATACTTCATCTCCAACTGTGTCGCAAGCTCCTGTCGCTCCTTGTCGGGTGCATACACGTAGCCAGAGTGGCATTTTTCAGCCAAAACAACGGACGGATGGCACTGTTGCATGGCTAGCTGCTTGTATGGCCCATGCGGTTTCTGATCCAACTTGTGAACCTTGGCGTTTTCAAGTGGCTATGACCATACCTCACTGGAGGGCTGCCATGGAATAGGAATTTCTTGCACTACAACAAAATGAGACCTGGCGACTTGTTCCACCCCTCTCAGGGTCGATGTGATTGATTCGAAATGGGTATTTAAGGTCAAGAAGCATGCTGATGGGTCTCTTGGACGCTATAAAGCACGTCTAGTTTCCAAGGGATTTAAGCAACATTATGGTCTTGACTACAAAGACACTTTCAGTCCTGTCGTCAAGCCTACTACCATTCGACTTCTTCTCTCATTGGCGGTTACTCGGGGGTGTTCGCTTCGACAGTTGGATGTTCAGAATGCATTCCTTCATGGTGTTTTGGAGGAAGAAGTCTACATGCGGTAACCTCCTGGTTTTGTTGATCCTGATCGGCCTCATCATCTTTGTCGGCTGATCAAGGCGATTTATGGTCTCAAACAGGCTCCCCATGCTTGGCATGCTCGTCTTGGTTCTGCTCTTCGCTCACATGGCTTTGTTCCATCTACTGCAGACACGTCCCTATTTCTTCTACGGTGCCCCGAGGTTACGATATATCTTTTGGTTTATGTTGATGATATTATTCTCATGAGTTCATCATCTGCTGTTGCTGATCGACTGATCCTTAGTCTTCGACATGACTTTGCTGTTAAGGATCTTGAGCCGCTTCACTATTTTTTGGGGTTGGAAGTTACACATACTGCTGTTGGTCTCTCTCTTATTCAGAAGAAATATTCCTTGGATCTTCTTCGGCGTGCTGGGATGCTGAAGTGTAAGCCTGTTTCTACGCCCATGTCTGTGATGGAGAAGCTTTCTGCTGACATTGGTGTACTTTCTTGCTGCCGAGGGCGCTACTCAGTATCGCAGTATAGTTGGTGGTCTACAATACCTCACTATCACTCGACCAGACATATCCTTTGCGGTTAATCGTGTCTGCCAGTATCTTCATGCACCTCGTGATACCCACTGGTCGTCAGTTAAACGCATTCTGTGTTACATTCGTCTCACTGCCTCGTTTGGACTACATCTCCGGCCTGCTTCCTCCATGTCGTTGTCTGCCTTTTCTGATGCGGACTGGGCGAGAAGTCCGGATGATCGGCGATCCACGGGGGATATGCTATGTTTCTTGGTTCGAATTTGATCGCCTGGAATGCTCGGAAGCAAGACACCGTTTCTCGAAGTAGTACGGAAGCAGAATACAAGGCTGTTGCAAATGCTACTGCTGACCTAATTTGGGTACAGTCTTTGCTGCGAGAATTGGATATCTCTCAAGATATGCCTCCGGTTCTTTGGTGTGATAATATTGGAGCTACCTATCTCTCATCTAATCCCGTCTTCCACGCTAGGACAAAGCATATCGAAGTTGACTTTCACTTCGTGAGGGAATGTGTGGAACAAAAGCTATTACAGATCAAGTTCATCTCATCTAAGGATCAACTTGCGGATGTCTTTACCAAGCCACTGCCACTTCCATTGTTCGAAGTCTGTAGGCGCAATCTCAACCTTCTTGACACCGGTTAAGATTGAGGGAGGGTGTTAGACTTAGTATTGTATACGAATAGGACTTTACCTACTGTATATGACTTGTATATGTATTGTCCTCTGCATGTATATATATAGAGAGAGAGCTACGCCACCGGTTCAGGTGTGCGAGTCCCTCAATACTGAAACCCTAAATCATTATAATTCTCCGCCACTGAATTCTTCTACACAACTGCTACTTCTACTTTTCCATGTTACATTGCTATCAACTATCCCCTTGTAGTTTAATCTTGTAACTAGCAAGACAAAGGGCTTGACAACCATCTTGCCGTGCTGGGACGAGTGTGTTTTGTCTTTTTTGTGCAGATGCATTCACTTTGTTAGCTTGCGGGACTCCTACTGAATTGATAACCTTGATTCATTAACTGAGGAAAATACTTGCCGCTAGGCTACTTCACCGGTACACTTGGGGGAATCCAAACAATTACCATGGGAGCAAGCCGGGAACGACACATGGGCGCCACCATCATCTGATCGACTGATCAAGAGTTTTCCCCGGAGGTAGCAGAAGGAGGTGGGCGCTTCACCTTGATGCTTCAAGAAGGATATCGCGCCAGAGCACCGCCATCACCGGCTCCGGCCACTGGCCGAAGACAAGATCTTCACCCGCATCTTCCCCATGAGACTCCAACCGACAACTGCGCACCAGCCAGATCACCTTCAAAGCCCCAGATTTGGCCGCCCAAATCCGGTGACCATCCACATCAGCACTGTCACCGCGGGAGCCTAACGCTCCAGCCACTATCGAAGTGCGCCACCACTACAGCCTGGAGGAGGGCCGCCAGCCCACCACGCCATGACAGATAAGCCGCTAGGAAGAATCCCAGACGCGCTCGTCACCGTCTCTGAACCAAGCGGGAAGCATTGCTGAAGCCACCAGACTGCCGAAGCGGCTCCGCCTTGGACATGGGCATCTCCACGCCGTGCTGCCGAGGATGGTCAGAGCCTCACGAGCGGCCACCTACTGGGGCTGCCACCCCCGGATCCAGACCGAGCGTGGCCACCGCCACCAACCACGCCCAGCTGCACCACCTTCTTTCGGTCGTCGATCCCCACCATCATCACACCGTACACAACCGCCGGGATCCGGCCGACGTGGATTAGAAAGGGAGCCGCATCTCCACGGGCTGGGCGCCTCGGACCACCCGGTGACCCAAGCGAGGGCGCACGCACGGGCTTTACCCAGCACCGACCACCGCGACGGAGGGGAGGGATAGGAGAAGGGTGGTTCCGGCCAACCAAGTTGTCCTGTCCCTCCCTTCGCTTGTTGCGCCGGCGTGCGTGGATCTGCAGGTTGCGCTGGGTGCTGCGGGCGCGTCGTCCAAGGCAAGGCGCTCCCGGGCCACCCCGGTCTCTCAACATGCTCCAAGTGCTAGGGCCAAGGCGGCGCTGGGCGACCTGTCCTCCCTGGAGAGTGCACAGCTTCGCCTGGCGGACAAGAATCTCGAGACTTCAGGTAACCCCCTTCCCTCCTTTAAGATTCTGAACGCGTTTACAGATCCGCAACTTGTTTCTATCCTAGACGACAACGGTTTTGAGGTAGGTGCGGAGCATGGTGAGCTTGTTTCTCTTATTCGCGCTTGCGAGGATGCCCAAGTGGCTCTGGCTGAGGCAGCTGCAGTGGCCAAGGCCAGGGAGGCCAACGCCACGGCGTTTTCTTTTCCTGGATCTGCAGGGATTGTGGCTAACTCCATCCCTTTAGAATTGTCGGAGGGGGTTGCTGAAACCAAGGAGGTTGAGGCAGCGCCCTCGACGAGCCGCGCCCCGGCTAAAAAATGTGTGGCAAAACCGGTGACCTCCAGAGGGGTTCGCCTCCGCAATCATATTATTTGATGCGCTATTTATTCTGGAACATTCGGTGTTGCGGGCACTCGGGTCGCTGCACGCAACTCAAAGAGTATATTGCGCGGGAAAGGATTGACGTTGTGGCGCTTCAAGAAACGATCAAAGCTGATTTTTCTTACCGAGACCTTGCGCATGTGATCCCCTTCATCGTTTCGTGTGGGGCTGGGTTCCCTCATGTGGCCACTCGGGCGGCCTCCTTCTCGGTTGTAATTCTGATGTGTGTGATGTTGTAAGTTGGGACGTGGGCTCGTTTTTCATTTCTGTTACGATCAAGCATAGAGTTTCATTGGCTTCCTGGACGATTGTATGTGTTTACGGCCCGGCAGATTTCTTGGGTGAAATCCAAGACTTGGTTGGGGCCAAGCAAGCCGCTGATATCCCCATCGTTCTTGGGGGCGATTTTAACCTTATCCGCTCGGGAGTGGATAAAAACAACCGCAACATCGACTGGCCTAGAGTTTCTCTCTTTAACAATGCTATTGCGGCTTGTGCACTGCGGGAAATTGCTAGGATAGGCGCTAGATATATATACGTGGACTAATAAGCAACTCGCTCCGGTGCGTAGCGTTCTTGACCGAGTCTTTGTTACGGCAGATTGGGAAGTGCTCTTTCCCATGTGTATGCTGGTCCCTGAAACGTGCATCGCGTCGGACCATGTTCCGGTGATCTTGGCCTCAGGGGAGGATAGGATCAAGCGAAGCCCGCGCTTCTACTTTGGAACTGGGTGGTTCGAGGTAGATGGCTTCGGCCCCATGCTTGTTGCGCGCTCGGAGCAAGCAAGGGCTGCGGTTGGCCGCTCCAGGGGTCCTCTTGACACTTGGGTTTCGGCGGCCGGTGCGCTGCGTGGTTTCCTCCGAGGGTGGGGTGCAAACCATGGGAGTGAGGCTAAACGCGCAAGGGAAGCTATCATCGAGGAAATTAAAGCCCTAGACGTGCAAGCTGACTCCATATCCTTTTCGGAAGCGGAGTGGGCTAACCGTTACGCCCTCGAAAACCAAGTGCTTGCCATCCTCAGGGAAGAGGAAGAATATTGGCACCGTAGGGGTGGTGTCAAGTGGATTACTAAGGGTGATGCAAATACGGGTTATTTTCATGCCTTCGCCAACGGCCGAAAACGGAAGTGCTCGATTTTGAGACCGCAGTCTGAGCACGGGCTGCTGGTCAGTCAAGCCGAGATTTCGGCCCATATTTATGGCTTCTTCCTTAACCTGTTGGGAACAGCGGAGGAGAAGCCCCTGCGTCTGCGTGCTGACTTCTGGGGGGAAGAGGCACGAGTGTCGCAAGCCGAGAACGATTCCTTGGCCTTGTCCTTTTCCACGGGGGAGATTGACGAGGCGCTTGGCTCGATGAAGATAGATACTGCACCTGGGCCGGATGGCTGGCCGGTGGCTTTCTTTCGCCGCTTTTGGCCTGCGCTCGAAGACATTTTTTACGAAATTATCAATGGTTTTGTGCTAGGTACGGTAGACATTTCGCGCCTTCGGTGTCATCAGCCTCATCCCAAAAGTTAAAGGGGCCGATTCTATCAAGCAATACCGTCCCATAACCCTTATTAACGTGCCGTTCAAAATTTGCTCCAAGGCCTACGCGACGAGACTTGCCCCGATTGCGCAACGCGTGATTGATCGTAGCCAGTCGGGCTTCCTCAAAGGCCGCAACATTCTCGAAGGGCCGGTAGTATTACAAGAGATTGTCCATGAGCTTAAACGCACGCGGCAGCCGGCCGTGCTCCTTAAGCTCGACTTTGAGAAAGCCTACGACCGAGTGAATTGGGAATTCATTCGCGAGGTGCTGATTCGAAAGGGATTTGAGTCAGGTTTTGTGCACCGTATCATGCACCTGGTCTCGGGGGGCCAGACTGCGGTGTCGATTAACGGAGAAGTCGGGAATTTCTTCCGCAACAAACGAGGTCTCAGGCAAGGAGACCCTTCCTCGCCTTTGATCTTTAATTTTGTTGGGCACGCCCTTTCGGCCATGGTGAACAAGGCTAAGGGTGCCGGCCACATCCGTGGCGTGGTGCCTCACCTCATCCCCGGCGGGATCACGCACCTCCAATATGCAGACGACACCATGTTGCTCTTCGAGCCAGATGACCATAGTGTAGCCTGGATTAAGCTCAACTTCCTCGCTTTCGAGATCATCTCAGGCCTGAAGATCAACTTTCTATAGAGTGAGGTGATAGCCATTGGGATGGACTCATCCCTTGCCACCCGTATTTCCAACCTGCTCAATTGCAAGCTAGGGAGCTTCCCAATTATGTACTTAGGTCTCCCCATCTCGGACAAACACATTTCTATACTAAAGTGGGAACCTTTGTATGGCAAGGTGGCGAACCGGGTTAGCCCTTGGCGAGGCAGGTTTCTATCTTCAGCTGCCAGGCTGATTCTGACTAATACTAGTGTGTCCTCTTTACCCATGTTTACTATGGGCATGTTCTTGCTGGCCGACGGGGTTCACGCCAAGCTCGACACTCCTCGTTCCAAGTTCTTTTGGGAAGGAACTGGGACAAAAAAGAAGTACCACCTCATCAAGTGGGCGGCGTTGTGCCGCCCCAAGAAATTTGGTGGCCTAGGGATCCTAAACTCCAAACTCATGAATGTTGCGCTCCTCACCAAGTGGATTTGGAAACTTGCACAGAACGAATAAGGGCTTTGGGCGGATATCCTCCGTGCTAAATACTTTCCCGATGGAAATTTCCTCACCTCTAAGGCTAAGCGATTGAATTTCTGGAACGGGATCTAGGCCGTTATGCCAGCCTTCACGTTAGGAGCCAAGTTCTGCGTTAATAATGCCACCTCCACAAGGTTCTGGCTTGACCATTGGCTCGGTGCGGAACCACTTTGGCGCAGTCATTCTGTCATTTACCAATTAGCCACTAACGTTGACATTCTGGTGGCCGATGCGCTTAGAACAAACCCTCCCGCCATTTCTTTCAAAAGACCTCTCCTCGACCACGAAAGGGCATGTTGGCACGGGCTCCTAACTGCTTTGGATGGGGTGGCTCTTCGAACCGAGCCCGGCACGGTCTCTTGGTCCCTTTCGAGCTCCGGGAAGTTTACAGTTCAGTCTTTATACAACAAGCTGACTGAGGGACCAACCCTGGACATAGCTAGGGGGCTATGGAAAGCGTCTATTCCATTGAAAATCAAAGTTTTTCTTTGGCAAATGTTTCGTGACCGCCTTCCCTCCTCTAACAACATCGCGATAAGGCACGGCCCTTCTGATGGGTCATGTGCGCTGTGTGGTGCGCACGAAGATGCTAATCACATCTTCTTCAAATGCCACCTTGTCCGATTTGCTTGGAGTGTCGTACGCGAGGCGTTTGGGCAGAATTGGAACCCGCAATCGGCTTCGGACCTTCGTGTGATCCTTCTCGCTCATAGGGGTGATTTTGGGCGGGTTCTATGGAGATGCGTTGGGGCGCTGTGCTGGGCCTTATGGAATACTCGCAATAAGTTGACTATTGAGCACAAGTTTCCGACTCACCCTGCTGACATTATCTTCAAATGTCACTTGTTCCTCCAGACATGGACACCGTTGGAGAAACGGCGTGATGCAGACTGGATGATGGAGGCCATGGAGCGGATTCGCATGATTCAGATTGAAGCCCGTCACTAGGATGCTGCGAGCTGCGTTATTTTGGACTGGTTGCTTGGGAGTTGTAGTTTCTTTTCTATCTTTTCAGGCTCAGGCCGGTTGCATGTATCGTACTTCGGCTTCGGCCATTCTCTTCTGCTGTAGTATTGCGTTGAACTTGTTGGATGCTGCCTGTTAGTAGGCTTTATTAATTTTAGTAGGCTTTATTAATTTAAAGCCGGACGCTCCCCGCGTCTTCGTTCTAAAAAAGTATTTTGGGCCTCTCGTGTCGCTCGTGCATTCCTATGATACACTGCTCTGGAACTTACTTGAATACCTACAAAGTGCATACAAAATTGGTCATTATCACTTCCAGGCAAGTGCGTATTGAGATCTAAAAAGATAAACATAGAGTTTGAAGCCCAATATTCTATAATAGTTTGTCCGTTCCTTTGCAAATTTGATCAGAAAATATGAAATTGGCAGATCCAACAGTTACCTTAAAAAATTGAATCGAGCACAGTGCAACAGAAACTACAGTTTTGTTACAGGGCTCGTGACGTGCGCCTCAAATTTATTATGAGGTTGGTCTGTGCAGCCAAAATAACCGAAGTTCTGCTTCAGACGGTAATGTTGCCTGATTACTTTTTTTTTTAAAGGAGGATAGACCTCCGGCCTCTATATCTGGACGATGTATGCGGCCATTTTATTAATTATTCACAAAGACCATACAAAGTAATACATCAGTCAGCCTGAAGCCATCATCTAGGCAATACCTGTTGCTACTCCTATCCCATTGATGAAGGTCTGCCGAATATCCGAGCCTAATACCAAACGGATACCACATCAAATCCTAACATCTACAGCGGATGCCCCAGCCCAGCCACACACCGGAACTGGGTTCCATACCGGACTCATGCACTCTCAGAGGTTGTTGCTGCCATCTTCCATCGGTCCATCTCCAGAGCAGTAACTGACCCATCGACTTTGCATGACCTGCCATCGGCGCCACCACGATGCCAGACAACTCCACCATGCTGTACGTATCTGTCCACACGCGCCCGTCGCCACACCTCCGCAACGCCATGACACCGGGATCCATCTTCGGCCTTGCGGTGGATGAGACACCACTCTTCCGCTTGCCCTGTCCAACCAACACTTGCTCCAAAACGATGCCATCGGGAGGGATAAAGGCATCAAAAGTACCATCATCGTCCGATCCGGTAGATCCAGATCTATGGTTTCCCAGATCATCATGAGTGGCGTGCCACGACCTGCAACAACGATGCTTCGAGAAGGGAACGACGTCAGAGACGCCGCCATCATCCGCCATGACTAAAGTCGGCGTGATTTTCACCTGAAGTCGCGTCCCCCCAACCTCGCAGCTGGCTGGAACCGAACGGAGCCTCGTCGTGAAGACGAGGGCCGCCGTCGGCACGACGGCAGGGAGCCTCCAACCGCCCCTCACCGATCCTCCTCGCGCCACCGGTCGGCCAAGGCCGTACCGAGACGGATCTAGACATGACGCCAGATCCGCAGCCACCAGAGCCACCCATGCGCACGCAGCCGCCACACCGCAGGCCATGAAGACTCCCATCGTTGCCACACAGCAGGGGCACCGCCCTGGCTGCCACCCCGGCCTGCCTGCATGAGACGCCGCCTCCGCCTCACAGGGTCCGCCGCGGCGACCACCCGCCTTGGATCTGCGGTGCAGGGCCCACCGCCACCTCGGCCCTTGCTGGCGGCAGCGGCGGCTGGGTAAGGAGCAGGGGGAGGGACTGCCGGCTAGGGATCTGGAGCCCCTGGCGCCGCCTGAGGGGAGGCGACGCGAGGGGAGGGGAGTGACGCGAGGGGAGTTGGGCTACTGATCAATATGATGGGGGTAACGTCCAAGAAAAGATACAATGTAAACAAAAAAGAATAAGATGGGAAGAGATTAGCAGTTAAGAGGGGTGGGCGAGGCGAAGAACAGTAGAGCTCTTGGGACAATTCGGGGTTGTTTGCTGAGGCGAGGCAAAGTCAGCCGCTGACTTTGACTGAGAAGGGTAGGCCTCTCGGCTTCAGATAGACGATGCGAACTTAAAAATGTTCAGTACAGGAAAATATACAGACATGAACTCTGGGGCATGCAGAAGTTTATGAGTGCTAAGGACCACTGGTTACTCGTCCAACAGCCTTATCGAAATTTTACATGAGCCTACAATTAGTTATCGGTGAGTGTAGATTGGTTAATGGCTATCACTTATCAATGAGCGAGTAGCGCAGCATTTCAGAGGTTGCCACGAGAGCTGCACCGAGGAGTGTGAGCACCGTCAGCTTGCATATACACGAGTGAAGTGGCTTGTACATAAAGCACAAAGTTATTGAGCTAGCAAACGAATATCCAATTCTGAGCACGGGGTCATTTGCACCCGGTTAAGAAATAATTCATAAAAAATTCAAAAAAATCCAAAAAATCCAAAACAATTGTGCATGGTAGATAATTTGGTGCGTGAGGTGCGCTCCAAATTTCAGAGCATTTAGACATTTGAGTAGCTCTCAGAAAAAAGACAAATTAGGTCAGAACAGTATACGAACAATACACTATTTAACAGACCCCAAATTTGTCTTTTTTGCCGAGAGCTACTCCGATATCCAAAGGATTTGAAATTTAGACCGGACAACACGCACCAAATTATCTACCATGCCAAAAAAAATTGAATTTTTCTAGTATTTGTTTTAATTTTTTTTATTCAGCGTAGGTGCAGATGCACCTGGGAGCCAAAACGCCTCACTCGCTAGCAGAGCCATGGGATTGTAATGAACCAACTGTCCAAGAAAAGATACAATGTGAACAGAAAAAAACAAAATGAGAAGAGATCAGCAGTACAGAGGGGTGGGCGAGTCGAAGAAGAACTGTAGACCTCTTGGAACAATTGGGAGTTGGTAGCTGAGGCTAGGCAAATTCAGCCGCTGACTTTGGCTGAGAAGGGTAGGCCTCTCTGCTTCAGATAGACGATGCGAACTTAAAAAATGTTCAGTACAGGAAAATATACAGACATAAACTCTGGGACATGCAGAAGTTTGTGAGTGCTAAGGACCATTGGTTACTCGTCCAACAGCCGTACCAAAATTTCACATGAGCCAACAATTAGTTATCAGTGAGTGTAGATTGGTTAATTGTTATCACTTATCAATGAGCGTGTAGCACAGCATTTCAGAGGTTGCCACGAGAGCTGCACGGAGGAGTGTGAACACCGTCAGCTTGCATATACACGAGTGAAGTGGCGTGTACATAAAGCACAAAGTTATTGAGCTAGCAAAGCCATGTACGTCGCTTGGAAGCCACACAACTGAATTCTGCTTCTTGGCCGTCCTGGTTTATTCAACTGACACGCAAGTGAACGCACCAGCGGTGGTGGCATCCAGGAGAGGCTTCACCTTGACCGCCGAGCTGCCATAACTCGAGGAAGTCCAGCCGGCGTGGAAGATGATGGAAGAGGAATAACATCGGTAGTCATAGCATTACCGCTCAGAAAATACAGGCAAGTTCGCAGGACCTCACCGGTGGCACCTAAACCAGCCTTTGACCAAGACCTCAGGTTCTCTTTTTGGGTTTTGAAGTGTATGTGAGTGAGGGCATGACAATAAATCGTGTATTAGCCATGCAAAGGTTGACGAGGGACCATAGCACTACTTTTGTTGGATCACCCGTGCCTCTGGCACCTTGGTGCATCCTGATACCTTCCATGGCGAATTGTCGGACTAACGAGTACAAGGGAGAATGAATAAAACTACAAATAAAAGAATATTATCCTACTCATCTTGGTGATGTATCGACAACTCAACTGCCTCTTATATAGTATTGACTGAACTGGGTGCATGCCTATATGCGGTTGTTGTGTATATATACATATCCAACCTCAGAGTAAAGTGGCCATAGTACTTATTAATATAGAGGGAGGAGAGAAACTAGTCTAAAAGGAGGATCCATGTGTAATGAATAGAGCTAGAGTAGTTAAAGAGAGAAAATGGGTGGAATAAATGAGAGAAGTGCCCCTTTATGCAATGTTCGGTTAGCCCCACCTCCTCCCTCAAACCAGAATAGTAAAACCAGTGACACGGAACAACACCAGAATAAACCAAAAACATTAACCCATCTGAACTGTAAACCAAAACAGTACCTGAACTATAACCGAGAACAATACACCCGAATAAACTGGGACAATAAAGATAGTAAATCAGCACTATGCATTCAGGTCAACCGTAATCCAGAAGAAATACCTTAAAAAAACTGAGACTCCTTCTCCCTTGGTACATTCACCTACGCAAGAAGAATAGCCATGTTCTTGCCATCGTCTATGGTGCCCATCACTTATTTTTACTTACGAAAGGGGGAAAATATGTGCTTACAAAAAATATTAATACACCAGCCGGTTTATTTAATTTATTGAATCATTTAATGTTTATTACGTGCCTAGATAGATCTTGGGTTAAAGATAGAATTCATGTTCTCCTTTTTGTTTTATTCTCACGTAATACATGTTGTTTTTTGGCTTATTTCGGCAAAATACAGATGGAATCGGTCAGGGGGGCGCGTGTGCGCCGCGCTTCTTCGGTGCTAGTCACGGTTAGGTAGCAATGCACCACTTGTGTTGGATCTGCCTGGATCCTCCAACTCGTACAGTTTTGCGTCCTGATACGTCCCATGCCGGAATTTTGAACAGACGAGTACAGTGGCGAATGGACAAACCCACTAACGAAAGAAATACAAACAACTCAACCGCCTAATCATATTGGACTGGACTATGTGCATGCGTATACTCAACATAGAAACAACTCAATCGCCTAAGTATATTCATATACTCTCAGCAAAGTAGCAATAGCACTTGGCAGTACAGAGAGAGGAGAGGAAGAAGTACTCTAAAAGGAGTGTCCATATGCGAAGACCAGAGCAAGAGTATTTGAAGAGAGCATAAATTGGTACTTCCTCCGTAAAGAAATATAAGAGCGTTTAAATCACTACTTTAGTGATCTAAACGCTCTTATATTTCTTTCCAGAGGAGTACAATAAATGAAAGAATAGATAAGATAGCAGGGCAACAGTATAGACATCACATGCCTTTATGAGACAATTAAAAAAATACAACTACATTTTTCTTTTAAACTTGGAGTTTCAAGGAGGTTCGTCATTTTTATATACAAACATGTAGATTATCTATCTACACAAAAATGATTCTGACTCGTAGTGCACAGACACCCATCAAATTTCATATTTATAAGTTTCGTCATTTGTGCATGCATGCGGACACGTAGCAGGGGGCGTTTGGCCGAAGTTGCTTCGTGCCACAAGTGTGATACGTATCGGGATCCTTATTTTTCTGGTTTTGTGTTGAGTCTGCTTATAGGCCGTGTTTACGTTTTTCTAGTGTATGGGTGAGTCCATGATCCAAGGTTGTGGGATGCGCGTGCATGTTGGATCGTGGCATAGATTTCACCCAGTGTGTTTCTCGTTGTATAAAAGGAAAGAGAACGAAAAGCCGAGTAAGTTACGCAGCACAAAATGATCTATTTCCTTTTGTCGTTCCGGTGTGTGCACCTCTCACCGCCACCGTGATCGCATGTATTTCCCGCATGTGATACAACACTGGTGTCATGCCTTTATCTTTTTCTAGTGCGGCCACATCGTCACGGATTGTGTCATGGACTTCTTGTGCTACGTCTTTGCCTAAGTTTACAACTTCCGTGTCCATAGCATCAACACTAGTTTTATGATCATGGTTATGATGCCAAACTTTTTCTTCTGCAAGCGCGACAGTTTCTTTAGTCAACACTCGAGAGTCTGGAGCCTTCTCATCCACCATCTAACACATCAGCATCATGTCTCCATCATCGCCTTCTTCGGCCATGAGCACCCTCTGCTTTGGTGCTTCCTCGTAATCAGCCATGAAGTGACCGAGGAGGCCACAGATATGACACCTCACTTTTCTTATGTCAAACTTTCTCCTTGGCGATGGTGCAGCCTCATCGTTCGAGTCGGCGAAGTTCTTTCTATCTGAATGCCGCTTCCCCTTCTTCTTGCTACTTCTCATGGATTCGCCCTGCTTTTCTTTCAACAGGGAGATCCATTTTGCCTTTGTGAGCATCACATACTCATCGTTCCTCCTGTTCCCTACATTGTAATGCATATGCTCGTCGTGTGCCTTGTATGACCTCACGAGCTCATCTATAGAGAGAGTCGCGAGATCGGCGCGCTGCTCCATTGCCGTGACAATTTGCAGGTATTGGCGAGGGGCCGCACACAAAAACCAATGGACAACCGAGGCCTCCATGAGGTTTTCTCCTAACATGCTTATGCGATTGACGAGAGTTACTACCCGTGAAGCAAACGCATCCACGGACTCATCGTCTCCCATGACCAAAGTCTCATAGTTCCTTAGGAGAGTTTGAAGATTAATTTGATTGATGCGGGTGTGCCCCTCGAACAGGAGCTTCAAAGTGTCCCATGCTTCCTTCGTCGTTGCTTTGGAGATCAAGTATTGAAGGACATTCATGCACCGTCGAATAAAGCGTTGATGTTGCCTGCCGATGCTTGTGGTGCTCGGCTCCCTCCTTCTTGAATGCATCGTCACCTGGATCAACCGTGTCTCATAACTCGTTCGCGCGGAGAGCACACTCCATCTTGGCTTGCTAGCCCCAAAGTTCTCACGATCAAATCATGGGTACAACGAAACCCGGCAAGACAACTACTCTCGTCGCCCTTTTTTCGAAAAGGGGGAGCTCCCCGGCCTCTGCATCAGAACGATGCATACGGCCACATTTATTAATAAGAAAATAAGTTTAACACAGGTCTTGATGTCTCAAACAAGAGGACAAAAATGCTCACAAAGAGCAGCAAGTAAAAGTAAAGCCACAACCGGCTGGCATAAGAAAGATAGGAAAACTAATTGCCTATCCTAGTACATAACCGCCATCCAAACCGGTTGAAAATAGCCCTTGCTACCATCTCCCATCGGATAGATCCAGTAACCATATGCTCCCTGGCCTCCGTCGGGGTGAGTAGCGATCGCATACAGATCAACGCAGTGGCTCGGAAGATAACCTGCAAAAAATGAATATTTGTTGTTTTATTAAATACAAAATCATTTCTACAATTCCAGACTGCCCATAATAAAGCACATACTCCTACACGAATGTGTCTCGCTGTTTCAGAATCTATCCTGTCAAGGCACGTCCCAAATAACGTGTTGATAGTATTTTGAGGAGTAATATTAAAGGCTAAGTGAACCGTCCGCCATAATTTTTTTGCCAACGGGCAGTCGAGAAAGAGGTGTTTGATGGATTCATCCCGATCACAAAAACTACATCTTGTAGATCCAGTCCAGTTGTGTCTTGCCAAGTTGTCCTTAGTTAAAATGACTTCACTAGTAGAAAAAGGGCCATTTGTCCCGGTTCATAAGGCACATCTGTCCCGGTTGGCGAACCGGGACTAAAGGGTCGTTACTAATGCCCTAGTCCTTTAGTCCCGGTTCTTATACTAACCGGGACAGATGGGCCTCCATGTGGCCGCTGCGGCCAGCCCAGGTAGGGGGCCTTTGGTCCCGGTTGGTGACACCTACCGGGACCAAAAGGCATCCACGCGTCAGCAGCTGGCTGGAGCTGAGGTTTTTGTTTTTTTAAGGGGGTGGTTTAGGGGTTTGGGGGTTAATTTAGGTGTTTCATATATTGTGTTATCTAGCTAATTAATAGAGAGAAGTATCCTCTCTTATCTCCGTGCTTGGTCGACGTATGCTACGTATTATACGTATAGAGAGGACTCGACACGCTAGCTAGTAAGCAAATGAAGGAAACTGAAGATCGTCATGAACATATGCATGCAGAGAGAAGTGATATCGACCACCTCTCTCCTTCTCCGAGAGATTGGTCGAACAACAAGTTCTCGTATATCTATCCGACACTACGCTACATATATACAATAATTATCTCTTACAATATAATCTCCTAATTATATACGAAGTCAAGGTCCACATGGTATTCTCCGTCTTCAGCGATCACGTGGTCAAGGAAGAATGCCGCCAATTCCTCTTGAATTGCTCGCATACGATCTGGTGGTAGGAGTTCATCCCGCATCCGAAAGATCTAATTTGAAGAAGGGGGTCAATACATATATATATATATATATATATATATATATATATATATATATATATATATATAAATGAAACTCAACACAAATGATGGTAATAAAATAAAATTATGAATATTATTGCTTACGCACTTCATATTGTTCGTCAGAGTAGCCCCGCTCACAGGTCGTGTAGCGGATGGACTCGCAAACGTAGTATCCACAGTAATTATTCCTGACTTCCTGCCACAACCACTTTACAAGAAATAAAGGTCAATCAAACTGATAAGCAAGCATGCTATAAATGGTATTGATGAAACTAGCGCTTGAATCACTAGGAGATGCGTGGAACATGCTAGTAGTACTTACTTTCGGGTGTCTAAATTGCAGCTTCTTCGGCAGTCCCGGGGCTTTTTTGGTGAATTTTGTACAAACCCTGCCAGACAAAGAAAACAATTACTTGATATTAGGAAATGAACAAAGTTGCTGATATGGTGCGATAATGATCAATTTAACTTAATTCTCGAGCATTTCAGTCATGTCCGTTGATGTCTACTACGCAACCTTCTTCTTGTAGACGTTGTTGGGCCTCCAAGTGCAGAGGTTTGTATGACAGTAGCAAATTTCCCTCAAGTGGATGACCTAAGGTTTATCAATCCGTGGGAGGCGTAGGATGAAGATGGTCTCTCTCAAACAACCCTGCAACCAAATAACAAAGAGTCTCTTGTGTCCCCAACACACCCAATACAATGGTAAATTGCATAGGTGCACTAGTTCGGCGAAGAGATGGTGATACAAGTGCAATATGGATGGTAGATATAGGTTTTTGTAATCTGAAAATATAAAAACAGCAAGGTAACAAGTAATAAAAGTGAGCATAAACGGTATTGCAATGCTAGGAAATAAGGCCTAGGGTTCATACTTTCACTTGTGCAAGTTCTTTCAACAATAATAACATAATTGGATCACATAACTATCCCTCAACATGCAACAAAGAGTCACTCCAAAGTCACTAATAGCGGAGAACAAACGAAGAGATTATGGTAGGATACGAAACCACCTCAAAGTTATTCTTTCCGATCAATCCATTGGGCTATTCCTATAAGTGTCACAAACAGCCCTAGAGTTCGTAGTAAAATAACACCTTAAGACACACATCAACCAAAACCCTAATGTCACCTAGATACTCCAATGTCACCTCAAGTATCCGTGGGTATGATTATACGATATGCATCACACAATCTCAGATTCATCTATTCAAACCAACACAAAGTACTTCAAAGAGTGCCCCAAAGTTTCTACCGAAAAATCAAGACGAAAACGTGTGCCAACCCCTATGCATAGGTTCATGGGCGGAACCCGCAAGTTGATCACCAAAACATACGTCAAGTGAATCATGTGATATCCCATTGTCACCACAGATACGCACGGCAAGACATACATCAAGTGTTCTCAAATCATTAAAGACTCAATCGGATAAGATTACTTCAAAGGTAAAACTCAATCCATTACAAGAGAGTAGAGGGGGAGAAACATCATAAGATCTAACTATAATAGCAAAGCTCGCGATATATCAAGATCGTATCACCTCAAGAACACGAGAGAGAGAGAGAGATCAAACACATAGCTACTGGTACATACCCTCAGCCCCGAGGGTTAACTACTCCCTCCACGTCATGGAGAGCGCCGGGATGATGAAGATGGCCACCGGTGAGGGTTTCCCCCTCCGGCAGGGTGCCGGAACAGGGTCCCGATTGGTTTTTGGTGGCTACAGAGGCTTGCGGCGACGGAACTCCCGATCTATTCTGTTCCCCAAAGTTTTTAGGGTATATGGATACATATAGGAGGAAGAAGTACGTCAGGGGAGCCAGGAGGGGCCCACGAGGGTGGAGGGCGCGCCCAGGGGGGTGGGCGCGCCCCCTGCCTCGTGCCTTCCTCGTTGCTTCCTTGACGTGGACTCCAAGTCCCCCGGATTGCTTTCTTTCCAAAAATAACTTCTCCAGAAGGTTTCATTCCGCTTCGACTCCGTTTGATATTTCTTTTCTTCGAAACACTGAAACAAGGGAAAAAACAGAAACTGGCACTCGGCTCTGGGTCAATAGGTTAGCCCCAAAAGTAATATAAAAGTGCATAGTAAAGCCCAATAAACATCCAAGATGGGTAATATAATAGCATGAATACTTCATAAATTATAGATACGTTGGAGACGTATCAGCATCCCCAAGCTTAATTCCTGCTCGTCCTCGAGTAGGTAAATGATAAAAGAAAGAATTTATGAAGTGTGAATGCTAGCAGGTGCATAAGTTTGATCAATGATAATTTCAATCACCTTTTCTAGCATCATTATATGTCATAACAGTAGCTCATATCATAAAACATTTCATGATCAAGTAACAAACTATTCACATGTTAAAGCATAGGTCATAAACTTTCTTGAAAACTAACAAACCGTGTTATTAATCATCAAACAATTACAATTCATCTTATTTTCAGGAAGGTCTATGTCAGAGCTTTGATTCAGCAAACTTCACATACTCAACTATCATTTAATCTTCCATGATTGCTACCACTCAAAGCATATTTTTAGAACAAATAGTATTCATCGAACACAGAGAAAGATAGGGGCTTAATGTTTCGCCTCCCAACCTTTTACCTCAAGGGTAATGTCAACAGTAATAATTCATGCTCAAATATATTTGAATGGCCATATATGCCTAGATCTTTCCATCACATGATGCTTGCCAACTAAAGAGTAGGTTGGAATGAGAAGGAATACTACTGACTCTTGCACAAAAGTAAAAGATAGGCCCTTCGCAGAGGGAAGCAGGGATTTGCAGAGGTGCCAGAGCTCGAAGCAAAAACAGAGATGAAAATAATTTTGAGAGGTATGCTTTCATTGTCAACATAACGACCAAGAGTTCCCAATATCTTCCATACTACATACATTATAGGCGGTTCCCAAACAGAAAGGTAAAGATTTTTACTCCCCCTCCACCAACAATCATCAATCCATGGCTTGCCCGAAACAACGGGTGCCTCCAACTAACATCAATCCTGGGGGAGTTTTGTTTGCAATTATTTTTGATTTGATTTCAATCTTTTGATCATGGGACTGGGCATCCCAGTTACCAGCCATTTTCTCGTGAATGATGAGCGGAGTCCACTCATCGTGAGAATAACCCACCTAGCATGGAAGATACTGCTAGCCCCTAGTCTCTACATGAGCGATCGGGCATACAAAACAGATTATTATTTGAAGGTTTAGAGTTTGGCACATGCAAATTTACTTGGAACGGCAGGTAAATACCGCATATAGGTAGATATGGTGGACACTCATGGAAGAAACTTGGTTCAAGGAATTTGGATGCACAAGCAGTATTCCCGCTTAGTACAGATATTTTGGCTAGCAAAGGATTCTAAATAGCAAGCACCACATGTTAGAGGATCCATAACAATATAACTTCTATACAAATATACCCAAGCATAACTCATTATGTTGTCTTCCTTGTCCAACTTCAACTAATTTGCTCAGGTTTGAAAATAATTAATGGGGCTCACAATCATAGAAGATGTCCAAGATAGTATATTTATATGTGAAATCTCTCTTCCTTCAATATTCTTTCAAGAATTGTTCAAGTGACCAATACAATGTTTGCTAACCTTCAAAAAATTTGCCACCTCTACTTCTTATATGTGAAGGCATTACTCCCCATGGGAAAGGCATATGAAACATATATAATTTCAGATTTATGACATTCAAATCATTCAACCATTTACTCATAGGATATAAGTGAAGCACACGAGTAAATGACAAACTACTCCAAAAAGATATAAGTGAAGATCAATGAATAGTTAAATAATTATGTAGCTATATGAAGACTCTCTCTCATTTAAGAATTTCAGATCTTGGTATTTTATTCAAACAGCAAGCAAAGCTAAAGAAAATAAAATGACATGACGCTCCAAGCAAAACACATATCATGTGGTGGATAAAAATATAGCTCCAAGTAAAGTTACCGATGAACGAAGACGAAAGAGGGGATGCTTTCCGGGGCATCCCCAAGCTTAGGCTCTTGGTTTTCCTTGAATCTTACCTTGGGGTGCCTTGGGAATCCCCAAGCTTAGTCTCTTGCCACTCCTTATTCCATAGTCCATCGAATCTTCACCCAAAACTTGAAAACTTCACAACACAAAACATAACAGAAAATCTCGTGAGCTCCGTTAGCGAAAGAAAACAAAACACCACTTCATGGTACTGTAATGAACTCATTCTTTATTTATATTGGTGTTAAACCTACTTTATTCCAACTTCTCTATGGTTTATAAACTATTTTACTAGCCATAGATTCATCAAAATAAGCAAGCAACACAATGAAAACAGAATCTGTCAAAAACAGAACAGTCTGTAGTAATCTGTATCAAAAGTATACTTCTGGAACTCCAGAAATTCTAAAATAAATTGGTGGGCCTGAGGAATTTGTCTAGTAATCATATGCAAAAAAGAATCAACTAAATATCACTCTCCAGTAAAAAGTTGAAGCTAATCTCGTGAGCGCTAAAGTTTCTGTTTTTTTACAGCATGATCATAAAGACTTCACCCAAGTCATCCCAAAGGTTCTACTTGGCACAAACACTAATTAAAACACAAAACCACATCTAAACAGAATCTATATGCATTATTTATTACTAAACAGAACCAAAAATCAAGAAACTAAAATAAAATTGGGTTGCCTCCCAACAAGCGCTATCGTTTAACGCCCCTAGCTAGGCATGATGATTTCAATGATGCTCACATAAAAGATAAGAATTGAAACATAAAGAGAGCATCGTGAAGAATATGACTAGCACATTTAAGTCTAACCAACTTCCTATGCATTGGGATTTTGTGAGCAAACAACTTATGGGAACAATAATCAACTAGCATAGGAAGGCAGAACAAGCATAACTTCAAAACTTTAAGCACATAGAGAGGAAACTTGATATTATTGCAATTCCTAAAAGCATAAATTCCTCCCTCATAATAATTTTCAGTAGCATCATGAATGAATTCAACAATATAACCAGCACCTAAAGCATTCTTTTCATGATCTACTTGCATAGAAATTTTATTACTCTCCACATAAGCAAAATTCTTCTCATTCGGGATAGTGAGAGTATCATAAGAGACTTGAATACTATAAATTGTTTTCACATTAAAAGAGTAATGTTCAGAAAAAGGGGAATCATAATCATGACAAGTTTTATAAATATAATCACTACTTTTTATAGCATAAGTTTCATCACAATAATCATCATAAGTAGCAACTTTGTTCTCATCATAATCAATTGAAACCTCTTCCAAGATAGTGGAATCATCACTAAATAAAGTCATGACCTCTCAAATCCACTTTCATAATTATCACAATAAGATTCAACATCCTCCAAAATAGTGGGATCATTACTTCATAAAGTTGACACTCTTCCAAACCCACTTTCATCAATATAATCATCATAAGTAGGAGGCATGCTATCATCATTATAAATTTGCATATCAAAACTTGGGAGACTAAAAATATCATCTTCATTAAACGTAGCATCCCCAAGCTTGGGACAAACATTAATTGCAGCAAATATATTCTGAAAAACATCATCTTCATCAAACATAGCATCCCCAAGCTTGGGCCTTTTCATATCATAAGCATAATCACTCTCATCATTAATAGTATGGATAGCACCAATAGTATAGCAATTATCATCATCACGATGAGTAATAGGAGCAACATCATTTGGGGGAGATACCTTTCTACCTTTGCTTCTCCGTCTTTTCTTTTTCTTCTTCACATCATGTGTGGGTTCAATCCTCTTTTTGGAGCTCCTTATTAATGAGATTGGTTGAATAGAAAGCTCCTCCTCGTCACCTGATTCATCATAAGAAATAATAGGAGGATATTGGGAAGTCTCTTCCCTTTCATTAGTATTCTCTTCATCTTCTATTGGTTTTCTTTTCTTTATGTAATTGGCAATATAAGGATTTTCAATGCAATTCACTGCATAATACATATAAATTTCTTCTAGATCAAAATGAAGAACTCTATCAAGGGCAAATTCTGGAATAACCTTAGTTATACGTTTCATTTCTTCATAACCCAAGAGCAAACTAAGTTCATTATGATGTGCAAGGGAAATCAAGTCATCACAATTTTTGGAGATGATACGATCATGAAACAATTTGCATTGGGTACTGAAATGATCATGTTCATTGCAAAGTTCACAAGTACGGCTAAGAAAATTTAAATTTTCAGCACAAACATCTAGCCTTTCTTGCAACCATTTAGTTTATAAATGCTTATGCCTCTTGCAATATCTATCTTCCCTATTTGGTGTGTACTTGCAAACCCAATGCACTCCACAAAAATTGACATGTTTATAGGAGACATTTTCATCATAACTAGTGCAATCATCATTAGTACTATGGATATTCAAGGAGTTCATACTAACAACATTGCAATCATGCTCATCATTCAAAGATTTAGTGCCAAACATTTTAATGCATTGTTCTTCTAACACTTTGGCACAATTTTCCTTCCCATCATACTCACGAAAGATATTAAAAAGATGAAGCGTATGAGGTAAACTCAATTCCATTTTTTTTTGTAGTTTTCTTTTATAAACTAAACTACTGCTAAAACAAGAAACAAAAAGATTCGATTGCAAGATCTAAAGATATACCTTCAAGCACTCACCTCCCCGGCAACGGCGCAAGAAAAGAGCTTGATGTCTACTACGCAACCTTCTTCTTGTAGACGTTGTTGGGCCTCCAAGTGCAGAGGTTTGTAGGACAGTAGCAAATTTCCCTCAAGTGGATGACCTAAGGTTTATCAATCCGTGGGAGGCGTAGGATGAAGATGGTCTCTCTCAAACAACCCTGCAACCAAATAACAAAGAGACTCTTGTGTCCCCAACACACCCAACACAATGGTAAATTGTATAGGTGCACTAGTTCGGCGAAGAGATGGTGATACAAGTGCAATATGGATGGTAGATATAGGTTTTTGTAATCTGAAAATATAAAAACAGCAAGGTAACAAGTAATAAAAGTGAGCGTAAACGGTATTGCAATGCTAGGAAACAAGGCCTAGGGTTCATACTTTCACTTGTGCAAGTTCTCTCAACAATAATAACATAATTGGATCACATAACTATCCCTCAACATGCAACAAAGAGTCACTCCAAAGTCACTAATAGAGGAGAACAAACGAAAAGATTATGGTAGGGTACGAAACCACCTCAAAGTTATTCTTTCCGATCAATCCATTGGGCTATTCCTATAAGTGTCACAAACAACCCTAGAGTTCGTAGTAAAATAACACCTTAAGACACACATCAACCAAAACCCTAATGTCACCTAGATACTCCAATGTCACCTCAAGTATCCGTGGGTATGATTATACGATATGCATCACACAATCTCAGATTCATCTATTCAAACCAACACAAAGTACTTCAAAGAGTGCCCCAAAGTTTCTACCGGAAAATCAAGACAAAAACGTGTGCCAACCCCTATGCATAGGTTCATGGGCGGAACCCGCAAGTTGATCACCAAAACATACGTCAAGTGAATCACGTGATATCCCATTGTCACCACAGATACGCACGGCAAGACATACATCAAGTGTTCTCAAATCATTAAAGACTCAATCGGATAAGATTACTTCAAAGGTAAAACTCAATCCATTACAAGAGAGTAGAGGGGGAGAAACATCATAAGATCTAACTATAATAGCAAAGCTCGCGATACATCAAGAGCGTATCACCTCAAGAACACGAGAGAGAGAGAGAGAGAGAGAGAGAGAGAGAGAGAGAGATCAAACACATAGCTACTGGTACATACCCTCAGCCCCGAGGGTGAACTACTCCCTCCTCGTCATGGAGAGCGTCGGGATGATGAAGATGGCCACCGGTGAGGGTTTCCCCCTCCGGCAGGGTGGCGGAACAGGGTCCCGATTGGTTTTTGGTGGCTACAGAGGCTTGCGGCGGCGGAACTCCTAATCTATTCTGTTCCCCGAAGTTTTTAGGGTATATGGATATATATAGGAGGAAGAAGTACGTCAGGGGAGCCACGAGGGGCCCACGAGGGTGGAGGGCGCGCCCAGGGGGGTGGGCGCGCTCCCTACCTTGTGCCTTCCTCGTTGCTTCGTTGATGTGGACTCCAAGTCCCCCGGATTGCTTTCTTTCCAAAAATAACTTCTCCAGAAGGTTTCATTCCGTTTCGACTCCGTTTGATATTCCTTTTCTTTGAAACACTGAAACAAGGGAAAAACAGAAACTGGCACTGGGCTCTGAGTCAATAGGTTAGTCCCAAAAGTAATATAAAAGTGCATAGTAAAGCCCAATAAACATCCAAAATGGATAATATAATAGCATGAATACTTCATAAATGATAGATACGTTGGAGACGTATCATCCGCATACTCCGTAGGATCTTTTCATCTCGTGTCTAAGACGGTTACTAGTCCCTGCTCAAGCTTAATCTCTAGGAGAATATAGTGGAACCTGCGCACACACGCATAACTCATCATTTACATTACTATAACCTAGACTAATAAGGGAAACCGAATATGCACAAGCCAGTAACACTCACTTGAAGTTGTAAGGAAAGAGTATTATATCTATGTTTTCATTTATTACAAATGATCATAGGAAGTTGGCCTCGGTATTTTTGGCATGAAATTTAACCTCATTTGCATATATGATATTTGTGTTAATGAACCCAATATCACCGATTTGTCTTTTTTTCAATTCGGCAATCTTCAATCTGCATAATATAGTGAGGATAATTATAAATACATGCAATGAAAGAGCTGACCTATATGTAGAGACTTAATGACAGAAGTAGTACTTACAGACAGTAGCAAGTGATCGTTGATTTATTGAGGGCCATTTGATTGAAAAACTGGAAGAACTCCTCAAATGGAACATTCAACAGTTCAATTCCAACGAGGTCATGCTCCTCTCTAAATCTCAGCGTCAAACTATTCGTCCCCCCAGACTCTCTGCAGGTTTTCATGTACCAATCATGGAATCTTCCCATCATCGTTGTTAGAGATTTTTCATCTTTGACGAGAGGCTTCCCGTACTCGTATCTATGTTTGTCCACCTCCAAGAAATCATAATGTACATCATCGGGCAGGTAATCTCCAAGATTGCTATAACCGGGCACCATCCTCGGATCATTAACGACGATGTCACTAGACACCCTGAGCGGGGGGCACGATTGGTCCGCTTGTTCGCCGAGCTGGGCAATTTGTTTCCCAGCTCGTCATTCTGCTAACCTTTGATCACTGATAGTACTTCCCGACTGCTTCGCTTCGAGAAATGACTTTTTAATAATGCGGTCATAGTTGGCTTTCGGCCGAGACTTTGGTGGTTTCTTCAGGGCAGCCAGAGTGCGCTTCGCTTTCACCGGATCTATCTTCTCCTCCGGAGGTGGATGTTTCTTTGCTTTCACCCCTTCAAAGAAGTTCGTCACTTCGGCTCGCACGATATTCGCGTTTTCCTCCACGGTCCTCTCGTATGGTAACTTCGGCGGAGTCTTCAGAGAAGGACCATATCTGTATTGCCTCCTGCCTCTGGCTGTACTGCTAGACGCCGGAGCAGACGGAGCGGCTGCGGCTGTCTTCTTTCGTGCTTGCTTACGAGGCGGAGGAGAAGGACTACGACGCGCCGGAGCAGCCGGGGCGGCAGCGGGTCTCTTCCGCCCTTGCTGGCGAGGCGGAGAAGGAGGAGGCTCGCTGCTCGGGCGCGCCGGCGCAAGCGGAGAAGGAGGCGGAGTGCCGCCACGCGCCGGAGAAGGAGGCTGAGTGCCCTGATCACTCGTCGGAGGAGGCGGCGGAGTGCCCTGACTCGCCGGAGGAGGAGGCGGAGGCGTCCAGTTCGGAAGGTTGATGAGCTCCTTCCGCCATAGGCATGGAGTCTTTAGACAAGAACCCAGCCGAGTCTCCCCTTCACCCGTAGGGTGGTCAAGCTGGAAGTCCTCAAATCCTTCTGTGATTTCATCCACCATCACCCTAGCATATCCTTCTGGAATCGGCCAGGAGTGAAAAGTTGCGCCAGGTTCAGGAGGTGCAACAGAGCCAAGAGCCGCCTTGACTATTAATTGCATCCACTGCGTCATAAGGTGGCAATGCTGAGACTCCGTGATAGCATCCACGGGGTAGCTAGCAGGAGCTGTGAAGACAGGCTCCTGAAGCAGCTCCGTGGAAGCCATGCTGCTTCTTCGCTGAGATGGCGAGGTAGCTTCGGGTGTAGGTTCGGCAGGTCGCGTGCTGAGCATTAAATTTTTTCTTGGTCCGGAGGGGTTCAATCGGTTGGCCAGCGCGATCAATTTCGATGATCGTGTACCTTTCATCCGCGCGCAACTTTCTCTTCGGGCCTCGTCTCGTTACCGAAGTGTTGCTTGATCCGGAGGGCTAGAAAAGAAGAAAAAAAAAGAGAGTTTATATGTGTACATACCAAAAACAATTAATGCATCAATTAGCTATAGTCAGCACATGCTTAATTAATTAATATATATATACCTGGCCGGACTCCGTTCGGTCACCGGAGCCTGCTTCTTCATCCTGTCCTTCCCCCTCCATTCGGTCACCGGAGCCGTCATCACGGTGTCCTTCGTCCTCCATTGTTTGATGATCGTCGTAGCCTGCTTCTTCATCCTGTCTTTCCAGACCATCGGTGCATGTGTCGTTGAGAAACGACAAGACAGCATCACTTCCGTGTGCGATTATCTCCCCCAACACCGCTTCTTTTGCTTCGTCTCGGGGGTGCGGATCCACAGTTTCTGCAAATATTTACAACATGGCAATTATTATTCAAACATGACAGATGGATATATTAGTGGCAAATGTTGAACTAGCTAGCTAAGCACAATAAGGAATCATATTAGTGGCATGGCCTCGATGCTTCTCTAGGGTTTGGGGTGGCCTCGGCAACGCTTCAAGGGTTTGGGGTGGCCTCAACAACGCTTCAAGGGGTTCGGGGTGGCCTCGACGACAACGCTCTTTTAACTTGGTAAATTTGGGTGGCCTCAAGAGAGTATGTCGATCGGGTAGGGGCGCGGCGGGAGGGGGTAGGAGACCGACATCGTTTTTTTCTAGGGTTTGGGTGTCCTCGAGAGTTTTGGTCGAGCGAGAGGCCCGGGGGGGTGCTCCCATGGTATAAGTTATCACCGTCGAGAGGGGGTATAAATATCGACCATCCATCATGTCGAAGTTATCTGGGAGGGAGTTATATATATCGACAACGACGACATACATACATGGGAAAATAATGTTATCGGGGAGGGGGTATATCGACAACGACATACCCGATAAAAAATAAGAAGAAGAAGAAGAAATAAAAAGAGGAGAGAAGAAAGGAATAGAGGAGAAGATCGAAAAAAAAAGAAGAAAAAAAGAGGAGAAGAAGAAAGGAATAGAGGAGAAGAAGAAAAAATATGTTTTCTTCTTCTCCTCTATTCCTTTCTTCTTCTCTTCTTCTTTTTCTTCTTTTTTCCTCTTCTTATTTATTTCTCCTCTTCTTCCTCTCCTCTTCTTCTCCTTTCTTCCTCTTCTTATTTTCGTTTTTCCTCTCCTTCTTTTTCTTCTTCTTCCTTTCCTAGCTAGATATGTAAAACTTTTCTAAAATGTAACTTTTGCATATATAAAACTTTTCCATGGATCATCATTTCTCATATATATCCATCTATAGCCACATACATATATATAAATCGAAAAAAATGCTATGAACAAAAATACATATATACTTGGTAAATATTCTATGAACATCGTTTCTCATATATATCAATGCATACATCCATGGATCATCATTGCTCATATATCCATAGTCATATATAAAAACTTTCTGTATATGAACCAAAAACTTTCTATGAACAAAAAACTTTCTATGAACAAAAAAACATTTTTGACATATTTAGCACATTCTAAATTTTCCTAACTCTTTTAGAACCACAAAAATTACTCCAACTTCATGACAGTACCCACACTCCATTTCACCAAAAACCTTCTGATCCATAGTTCAAAATTTTCAAATTTTATTCAAATGAAATTTGAACCAGATTCAAATTCCTTGCTAAAAACCTATTCTAAACCAATCCAAAAATTCTGAAATTTTGCCATCACCTTTGTCTTGCATCAGTACCTCACCACAAAAAATATCATAAATTCTAAAAATGCCCAAAGCCATCTAGCATTTGATCAAACACCCTCTATGCACTGTTCATATCTGTAAAAAAATCAGAAATTTCACAAAATTGGACTGCGTGTTGCTGCTGCTCCACTCCTTCTCCTCTCCTCTCCTTCTCCTCTCCTTCTGCTCTTCAATGCGTTGGGGCTGGCGGCGACCATGGAGCAGGGGCAGAGAGCAAGGGGCGCTCGGGCGCAAGAGCGGCGCTCGATAGGGACCATGGGAAAGGGGGGCTCACCTCGAGGGGGGCGGTGATGGCAGCAGTCCGGCGACGAGGACAGCGGGCTCAGGGCGGCACGCGGTGACGGGGACGGCGGTCTCGGGACGGCACGCGGCGACAGGGACGAGGAGGGGTGGGCTCGGGGAGGCACGCGACGACGGGGACGATGAGGACGGCGGGCTCGGGGATGCCGGCGACGAGGACGGCGCGGGCTCGAGGAGGCGACGGCGTTGGCGGCGGCGGCGTAGACAGCGAGGTGGAGCAGCCTGATGGCGTCGTCGGCGGGGGAGGGGGAGGCAACTGGCGATGAAAACTGAAAATTTTCACAAGTGTTTGTTATATAGTCCAAGCATTAGTCCCGGTTGGTGGTGTAAACCGGGACTAATGCCACCTTTAGTCCCGGTTGGTGCCACCAACTGGGACCAAAGGTCTCTTTTCAGCAGCCCAAAGGGCGGGAAGCGGCGGCCTTTGGTCCCGGTTGGTGGCACCAACCGGTACTAAAGGGGGGCATTGGTACCGGTTGGTGGCACGAACCGGGACCAATGCCCACCTTTAGTCCCGGTTTGTACCACGAACCAGGACCAAAGGCCGCGCACACCGGCGTGGTGGTGGGAGTTTAGTCCCACCTCGCTAGTTGAGAGGGGCGCGCAGTGGTTTATAAGCCCCACTGCCGCACCCCTCTCGAGCTCCTCTCTATTGCAGGCTCACGGGTCTAATTGTTACTGCTATGCCAGATGGGCCTACTGGGCCTTCTGCGGGCCTGAATCCTGGCCCATTGATGGGTTTCTAGTCGTATTCAGGCCATGGTGGCCCAGTAGGTGGCAATTTTTTTATTTTTTCCCAGTTTTTTGTTTTCTTTTTTGCTTTTTTTTGTTTTGTTTCTACTTACAACAAAATACTTATTTATTTTATTTTATTTTGTTTCTACTTATATATTTGCAATTAAATTTTCTAACAAACAAAGTTCTTTATGAAAATTCTTTTTGCTTTTAATGATTTTGAACAGAAAATACTTTGATAATTTTAGTTGCATCAATTTTATATAATTTTAGTTTCATAAATTTTAGAGGTTGCTTATAATGTTTTGAACAGAAAATACTTTCATAATTTTAGTTTCATAAATTTTATTTATGTTATTAAAGTTTATTTTATTTTATCTTATTTTGTTTCTACTTATATATTTTATTAAAGTTTATATTATTTTGTTTCAAATTACTTATTTATTTTATTTTATGATAATTCTTTTTGCTATTAAATTTTCATGCATTTACTGATTATTTTATTTTGTTTCTCTTTCAAAGTATCAGGGTTTCATACGGAAACTCGTCTGTTACAAAAGGATTTCATTTTTTTGAACTTATTTGAACTCCATAGTTTTTCTATGTTCAAAATGCATCATTCAAAGCCACATCATCAATTTTCAACCCTTTCTGACTTCATTTGTTTTTTTCATGCATTTACTGATTTTTTCAGCTATAAGACCCTGAAATTGAAAAGCACTACAAATGAACTCTGAAAAGGTTAAAAGTTGGCATGGTATCATCATTTCACCCACATAGCATGTGCAAGAAAGTAGAGAGGCTTACGGCAAAAACTGGATACACTTCGTGTACAAAACGGACAATCTCTTTTGAAGTATCAGGGTTTCATACGGAAACTCGTCTGTTACAAAAGGATTTCATTTTTTTGAACTTATTTGAAGTCCGTAGTTTTTCTATGTTCAAAATGCACCATTCAAAGCCACATCATCAATTTTCAACCCTTTCTGACTTCATTTGTTATTTTTCATGCATTTACTGATTTTTTCAGCTATAAGACCCTGAAATTGAAAAGCACTACAAATGAACATGGATAGATAAGTGACCAAATTAATAGTAGTTCATCATCACATTAAAACCAAAGTACATACATAGTTCAAATTGAACAACATATAGCTCTCCAGAGCATCTAGTTAAACCATACATTGAAACTATGTAAAACCTTTCAATGCAACAACAAATGCGATCATAATCACAACTAAGGTAACAATTGATCCAACGGCATAATGATACCAAGCCTCGGTATGAATGGCATATTTTCTAATCTTTCTAATCTTCAACCGCATTGCATCCATCTTGATCTTGGGATCATCGACGACATCCGCAACATGCAACTCCAATATCATCTTCTCCTCCTCAATTTTTTTTATTTTTTCCTTCAAGTAATTGTTTTCTTCTTCGACTAAATTTAACCCCTCGATAATAGGGTCGGTTGGAATTTCCGATTCAACCACCTCCTACATAAATAAAATCTATGTCACGTTGGTCGGCATAATTGTCATAAACAATAATTGAACCAAATAGTTATAAAAACATAATATATACCACATCCGAATCATAGACATGACGAGGGCCGACGGGGGCGGATACCAGAACCATCGCACTATATAATAACAAGGAATAATAAAAGTAAGAAAATTGGACAAGTATCTATCTCAAGTAAGAATTTTTTTTCTTTCAGAAAGAAGATAAGAACAAGAGGCTCACCACGGTGGTGCCGGTGACGAGATCGGCGTGGGCGATCGACGGCGGTGAAGACGGAGACGGGACGTGACGGACCGCTAAACCTAGAAAAATCTCGGGGAAAATGGAGCTCGGAGGTCGAGTTTTGAGAGAAGAAATATTAACTAGTGTGGCTCGGACATTTCATCGAATACCTCATGTGCATAGGAGGTGAGCTAGAGCACCCAAATGCCCTCCCCTCACCGGCCAGCAAAAAACAGAGCAGGGTGGAGTGCTCTGCTAGCTGGCGATGGGCTATATATAGGCAAATCATTTGTCCCGGTTCGTGGCTGGAACCGGGACCAATGGTTATGGGCCAGGAGCGAGGCCCATTGGTCCCGGTTCGTTCCTAGAACCGGGACAAATGGGTCCAGACGAACCGGGACCAAAGCCCACGAGGCCACGGCCGGCCACCTGGGCTCACGAACCGGGACGAATGCACCCGTTGGTTCCCGTTCATATAAGAACCGGGACTAATGGGCAGGCCAGGCCCGAACGAAAACCCCTTTTTCTACTAGTGCTTGTTTATGTACAAACCACATGAACGCTTTAACTTTCAAAGGTACTTTGACTTTCCAAACGTGTTTCTAACTAGGAACAGAGCTAGAGTTGATAACATCCATATACATGGATTTAACCGTAAACTCTCCCTTCCTAGTTAGCTTCCAGCACAACTGATCCGGCTGTTGAAAAAGCTGAACATTCATCAGTGTTCTCACAAGATGGAGCCAGGCTTCCCAACGGTTTCCGGCTAGTGTCCTCCTGAAGTGAATATTGAGAGGAGTCGACTGAAGTACTATCGCAACGTAAGCGTCTCTTCATTGAAGAATGCTATAAAGTGAAGGATATTGAAGTGTGAGGGGTGTTTCCCCTAGCCATGTATCCTCCCAGAATCTCATAGAGGTACCGTTTCCGACTATAAACTTTGTCCTATTGAAAAAAAACTGATTTAACTCTCATCAGTCCTTTCCAAAAAGGCGAGTCCGTCGGCCTCACTGTCACCTGGGACAAAGTTTTGGAATGAAGGTACTTATTACGCAGAATCTGCGCCCATGTGGCCTCCATCTCTACAGATAACTTATACAGCCACTTGCTGCGAAGACATCTGTTCTTCACCTCAATATTTTCGATACATAGAACCCCTTGGTCTTTCGGTCGACAAATAATATCCCATTTAGCAAGTTTGTATTTTCGCTTAAGTTCATCAGTCTGCCAGAAGAAGCGGGAACGATAGAAGTCCAGCCTTTTCCGAACTCCAACTGGTACCTCGAAAAAGGACAAGAGCAACATGGGCATACTCGTGAGAACCGAATTAAAAAGAATTAATCGGCCTCCGTATGACATCAGCTTGCCCTTCCAGCAGCTCAGTTTCTTCTCAAATCGATCCTCAATGCACTTCCATTCTCTGTTAGTTAGCTTACCATGGTGAATTGGTATACCCAAATATGTGAAAGGTAAAGCCCCCAATTCGCATCCGAACAATTGTTTGTAAGCATCTTGTTTCTCTTTAGCTCTTCCAAAACAGAACAATTCGCTTTTATGAAAGTTAATCTTTAACCCGGTCAATTGTTCGAATAAGCATAACACCAGCTTCATGTTTCTCGCTTTTGCCAAGTCATGCTCCATGAAGATGATAGTATAATCGGCGTACTGTAGGATAGACACACCTCCATCAACTAGATGAGGAACCAGGCCACCTACTTGACCAGCATCCTTAGCCCTTCCTATTAGAATCGTCAACATGTCGACTACTATGTTGAACAGAACAGGTGACATCGGATCTCCTTGTCTCAGGCCCTTATGTGTTTGGAAGTAATGACCTATGTCATCATTCACTTTAATTCCAACACTCCCTTTTTGCGTGAAAGATTCTACCTTGTGTCTCCAGGCCTGATCAAAACCTTTCATACGCAAGGCCCGTTGAAGAAATGGCCATTTGAGTTTATCGTACGCTTTTTCGAAATCCACTTTGAAAACAATCCCATCTAGTTTTTTCGTGTGAATTTCATGGAGCGTTTCATGAAGGACCACAACCCTTTCTAGGATGTTTCTGTCCGGCATGAAAGCGGTTTGGGACGGCTGCACCACAGAGTGCGCAATCTGCATAAGTCTATTAGTCCCAACCTTGGTGAAAATTTTAAAACTTACGTTAAGAAGACAGATCGGCCTGAACTGCTCAATTGTCACAGCCTCTGTATTCTTAGGAATCAAATATATCGTTCCAAAATTCAGATGAAACAGCTGAAGCTGTCTAGACAAAAGATCATGGAACATCGGTATCATATCCCTTTAATAATATGCCATCACTTTTTATAAAACTCCGCCGGAAATCCATCCGGCCCCGGAGCTTTATTATTCTTCATCTGCGAAATGGCTTCAAACACCTCTTTCTCCGAAAATGAGGCGGTCAAAATATCGTTCTCATCTGCAGCAAGTTGAGGAACATCCTCGATCCTCGACTCATCCAAGGACACGAAATTATCCTCCGGAGGCCCAAACAGCTGCTTGTAGTAATTGGTTATGTATAATTTTAGATTTTCCTGTCCTAAAATCGTCCCCTCGTCTTGCTCAAGCTGAAAGATTCTTTTCTTTCTGTGCTTGCCATTGGCGATCATATGAAAGAATTGAGTGTTGGCGTCCACTTGGACAACTTTGCGAACCTTAGCTCGCAATGCCCACTTCAATTCCTCCTCTCGCAGGAGTTCTTTTAATCTCATCTCCGCGTCTACTTTAGCATGTAGCTCTGTGGTCTCAAGAATTGTGGACTCGGCTTTTAAATCTAGGGACTGAATAAGTGTAAGGAGCCTTTTCTTTTCAACCTTATAAATCCCACTAAGATGCTTAGCCCACCCATGTAAGAAACTTCTTAAGTGCCTTATCTTATTCTGCCATCTTTCAACAGAAGTCCTTCCTCCTGTATCTTTAGCCCATTCCCTGGCTATTAGATCCAAAAAACCTTCTCTTTCAAACCACGCTAATTCGAAAGAAAAGGTATTTTTATTCCCCACATGCGTTGCCTCGCCAGAGTCAACCAGCAAAGGGGTGTGGTCGGAGATTGCGCGCGATAACGCTTGGACTGTTACTAGGGGAATTTCTGCTCCCAGTCGACGCTCGCGAGGACTCGATCAAGCTTCTCAAAGGTCGGGTTTGGCAGTATTAACCCAAGTGAATTTTCTACCCGAAAGCTCTATCTCTCTCAGATCCAAGCTTTCGTTAATGGTGTTAAACATAAACAACCACCTGTCGTCAAAGTTATCATTGTTCTTTTCCTCTCTCCTTCTAATAATGTTAAAGTCGCCCCCAACCAAGATTGGAAGCTGCTCAGAACCGCAAATACGGACAAGATCCGCCAAACAGTCTGGTTTGAGTTGCCGTCATGCCCAGTGAGAGACATTATTTGCATTAACTGCGTTGTTGCTTATGCTCCTTCCCGCTTTCACCGACCATGGTTGCCGTGTCCACATGATCGCATTGGGTCCGAACATGGTGAATCCCAACGTGACGATCTCAACCACAAACACATGTCATTGAACATGCCGTTGCAAGTTCATGTTAATACTCGTCGAGCTGGATATGACGTCGGCGCTTCCTGAGCTACGACCTACATCATTCCTCATACACCTATTCACTTTTAAATTGTATACTAATTATTTTAAATGCATCAACATTCTTTTTAAAATACACAAATGATTTGTAAATCGCATGGACTTTAAAAAAAGCATGACTTTTTATTAAATTATGATTGTATCTTTAAGCACGTGAAAACTTTTTATAATTACATGATTTTTTTTAGAAAAGGGTGAACATTTTTTAATTGTTTGGACATTATTTTAATACGAGAACACTTTTCTTAAAGCTGCACAAACAACTTGAAATGCTGGAACAATTTTTCAAAAGGCACAAAGAAAACATGTGAACACTTTTCATTAGTTTGTGTATTTGATTTGAAGTGATCAGGTTACATGTACGCTCGGCCAAATATTTTTCTTGATCGGTTCAATTTTTTTTTCTGGACACAGTGATTTGGTTAGATTTCTCCTTCCTTCCTTCATTCCATTATCCCACCTATTTACAGCAATTCCTTCTATAAATTAGAAGCCCACTATCTTTCCTTCAATTTTATCCAACCTGCTTATAACAATCCTTCCTTTTATATCCCACAATTCTTTCTTTAATTTGCCCATTGATTTAATTAGCTCGCACATATGTTCTCTGCCTGTTTGTTAATTCGCGAACCTGGTATATTAACCAGTGCGAGTTGGTTTAGAAACGCGAGGTGGGACAATTGAGCATCAAAGAATTGCTGTTTAGTTGGTCATGTGAGATAACATCCTTACGCAAGGTCATCAGTTCGATTCCCATCGGCCACATATATTGTATGTTGTCGTTTCATGGCCTTTTTTGCACTTTTTAGAAAGCCCACTCGTGGGCCTGCGTGGCCTAGTACAGGCTGCGGGAAGGAGAGAAATTGGTCGCGAGGCCGGATGTGCTGAGGCCCAAGTGCGGAAGATGTGTTCTTTAATGCCCATCTTCTATGGCCACATATATTGTATGTTGTCGTTTCATGGCCTTTTTTGCACTTTTTAGAAAGCCCACTCGTGGGCCTGCGTGGCCTAGTACAGGCTGCGGGAAGGAGAGAAATTGGTCGCGAGGCCGGATGTGCTGAGGCCCAAGTGCGGAAGATGTGTTCTTTAATGCCCATCTTCTATGGCCACATATATTCTATGGTGTCGTTTCATGGCCTTTTTTGCACTTTTTAGAAAGCCCACTCGTGGGCCTGCGTGGCCTAGTACAGGCTGCGGGAAGGAGAGAAATTGGTCGCGAGGCCGGATGTGCTGAGGCCCAAGTGCGGAAGATGTGTTCTTTAATGCCCATCTTCTATGGCCACATATATTCTATGGTGTCGTTTCATGGCCTTTTTTGCACTTTTTAGAAAGCCCACTCGTGGGCCTGCGTGGCCTAGTACAGGCTGCGGGAAGGAGAGAAATTGGTCGCGAGGCCGGATGTGCTGAGGCCCAAGTGCGGAAGATGTGTTCTTTAATGCCCATCTTCTATGGCCACATATATTCTATGGTGTCGTTTCATGGCCTTTTTTGCACTTTTTAGAAAGCCCACTCGTGGGCCTGCGTGGCCTAGTACAGGCTGCGGGAAGGAGAGAAATTGGTCGCGAGGCCGGATGTGCTGAGGCCCAAGTGCGGAAGATGTGTTCTTTAATGCCCGACAAAACAACACAAAAAGGCCGGTGCTAGGCGTCAACCGACTGATTTTGGTAGAAAATCCGTCGGGTTGACAGCCGTCTGATTACCCCACCGATGGATGGCGGATCAAGCCCCTCCCAGCGTTTCTGTCCCTCGCCTTTCTCGGCAGCAACGTCGCCTTCCAGCAGCCGCTGTGGCAAAGCTCAATTCCCGCGGGTCATAGCCACCATCGTCGTCGTACACTACACTGCAGCTCCCGTCGCCGGTGAGGTCCGCTGCATTACAGCTCCCGCCGCCGATGAGGCCTGCCGGACGCAGCACAATGCGTTGCACTGCGCTCTGCCACACCAGCGATGTGCTGCACTACAGCTCCCGCCGCCGGTGAGGTCCACCGGTCGCAGCACAACGTGTCGCAATGCAGCTCCGCCGCGCCGATAAGGTCCGCTGCACTGCAGCTTCCCGTCGCTGGTGAGGTCCACCGGTCGCAGCACGACGCGCTGCACTGCAGCTCCGCCGTGCGCCGGCGAAGCTCCATTGAAGCAGCTACATGCTTCACTGCAGCGTCCCACCGCGCGGCTGCCGTCGCACCTCCCGTCGTAGGATCCGTGGTCGCCGACGAAGCTTCAGTGCAGCGTCGCCACCGGCACGGCGGTGCTCCTTCGCAGCACCTCGACGGCCGCGGTATGTTTCTCTGTAGTGCCCCCATCGCATGGCCGCCGGCGAAGCTTTAGTGCAGCCCCCCGACGGTCGCCGCACGCTTCATTGCAGCGCCCCACTGTGTGGGTGCTCCTCCATCGCAGCACCGGCTGCCGTCGCATCTCCCATCGCAGCACCCCCGATTGGCCACCGGGGAAGCTTCAGTGTCGCGCCGCCACCGGCGCAGCGGTGCTCCATTGCAGCACTGGCTGCCTCCTCCTCCGCCCTCTCCCCCGCGTGCCGCAACTCCATGACCGCAGCACTCTCCCCTCCCTGCAGCAGCTAGTTGTGCGTAACGGCGGGCACGAGCTGCCGGAGCGGAGAAATGGCGAGATCCAGAAGCTGGAGAAAAAGGTAGGGGATGAAGCAGAGGAAAAGGCGTGGTTTGTGCGGCCTGTGGTTCGTGCGAAGGGATAAGAATGGAGAGCGGTGCGTGGGCCAGTACGACACGTGTCGAGCAGAGGGAGCGGTTTACGGGAGGAAGAAATCAACCGGATGAAAACAATCGTTTCCCCAAAAATTTAGTACCACCTCAGATGGTAAAAATTATAATACAGGTGAACGGATGAAAAAATTGAAGAAATGCACCTTGCTTTGTTAGTAGGTATAGATTTATCTCACGGTGGCGCAATTTTACTGGGGGTGTACAACGTATATACAACAGCTAGGCTAGCTCGTTACATGATTGAACCAGTTGGGAATACTAATCTTACAAGATAACTGTTTCCTGCTTAGCACCACTTTTGTTGGATTTCGGAGATCTTTACCACCAGCACCTTTGTGCATCCTGATGCCTTCCATGGCAAATTGTTGGACTAATGAGTGCAGGGGAGAACGAGTAAAACAACAAATAGAAGAATAATATTCTACTCATCTTGGTGATGTATGGACAACTCAACCACCTTTTATATAATCTTTGACTGAACTGAGTGCATTCCTACAAGCGGTTGTTCTGTATATATATATGGATATCCGAACTCACAGTAAAGTAGCTATAGGACTTGCTGATAGAGCGGGTGGAGAGAAAGTGATATAAAAGTAGGACACCGACATGAACTCGAGACACATACAAGCTTATGAGTGAAACAACCACTGGTTATTCGTCCAACAACCATACAAGACCAGTGAGTGAGTAGATTGGTTATCAATGGGTGAGTAGCACAACACTGTGGGGGTTGTCACGAGAGCCGCAAGGACTCTGTACGCTCTCAGCTTGGATATACAGTAGTGAAGTGACGTGCGCATAAAGATCAGAGTTATTCACCTAGCAAAGTCACATATATAGAAAACTCATTGCCAGGCGACCAAATTTTCTTTCTTCTGTCACTTATTTGGTCCCCTTGTCACTAGATAGACAAACCGAATGCCAAACATCAACAGACTTTGTACTAGTAAAACGCAATACAATGACACTATGATGTTATGCATAATCCATCAGGAAAACAGAGCATGGACCAATGCTAAGACAATGATTACAACAATCATGCTACAATGACAAATAGCAATGCGAATTTTCAGCACGGAAAATTTGATGGAACGGTCGCTGCAATTTGAATATAGCAAAAAGAGCAGATAGGTGGATGAACTTGCAGCAGTTCGTGCAATTCCAGGCTTGGGGGGATGAATGGCAGCACATGACCAGGCGAGAGTATTTGATATATTTTGCATTTTCATCCATACGCTGGTAGCTTCAAAGCACATCTCACCCACTGCCAGGATTAGCACATGCAGGCATAAATATTTTAGGGAGAGAGCTTAGATTGTGAAATTTTGTATGTTTGCCCCCTCCCCTAACTAGCTCAAATATTCTGGTCAAGCTCCGCCACTGCCCACTGCTGTTACGGATTGAAAATCACTAGACCTGGTGAAATCTATACCATGGGCAAGAAAACTAAAAAAGAAAGAAAACCGAAGAAAACCATTGAAAGGAGTGAGCACCGAGAAGAAACAAAGAAAACCAAAAAAATAGAGGTAACAGGAAAGTTCACAAGAAACCCAGAGGAAAAACAGTGAAAAAATAAAACCGAGGAATAAACAAAAGAAAACCAAAAAGAAAGAAAAGGCAAAACAAAACAAGAAAACCAGAGAAAAACCGATGCAAATAGAAAAAGAAAAAAGAAAACATGTAAAACAGGTATGAAACAAACAAAAAGAAAGAAAACAGTAAAAAACAAACAAAACCAAAAAGAAAAAAGAAAAAGAAAAAGACTTAAAAGAACAGAAGAAAACCAGACTACAAGCAGCGAGCGAGAAGCGAACAATCGAACAAGTACAGGGAACGATCGAACCAACGAAAAGACTAATTAAGGAGTACTCGTTCAAAGAACACTCCATCTTTTCAGGTCACGACAAATGGCGCACATGCAGCGCGCCACTTGTCGCAACCTGGGAGTTTTCCCTTTTTCGTAGATTCGTTTATTCAAAACATTTTATCTCTTAAACCGTGCGTCCAAATCTCAAACCGTTTTCATCATTGGATTCCTCGCGTCGAGATCTTCAAAACTAGATCCCATGTTGATAGGTTTTGACGAACTTTTTTCTCATGAAAAAACGGACGAAAAAACCAAACCGGGAGCACGGTTTTTTCCCTTTCCGAAAAAGGCACGCCCGTGCCTCTCGCGAAATCACAACCGTGCCTCTCGTGGAAGCAAAACCGTGACTATCGTGGAAAGAAAAAAAAAACAGAAAACGCGCTTTTTTCCCTTGCCGAAAGAGGCACGCCCGTGACTCTCGCGAAAGCACAACCGTGCCTCTGGCGAAAGCAAAACCGCGACTCTCGCGAAAGAAAAAAAAACAGAAAACGCGTATTTTTTTCCCCTTTCCGATAGGCACGACCGTGACTCTCGCAAAAGCACAACTGTGCCTCTCGCGGAAGCAAAACCGTGACTCCCGCGAAAGAAAAAAAAACAGAAAACGCGTTTTGTTTTTTCCTTTCCGAGAGGCACGGCCGTGACTCTCACGAAAGCACAACCGTGCCTCTCGCGGAAGTAAAACCGTGACTCTCGAAAGAAAGAAAACAGAAAACGCGTTTTTTTCGTTTCCGAAAGGCATGGCCGTGACTCTCGCTAAAGCACAACCGTGCCTCTCGCGAAAAAAAATGTGACTTTTCACGAAAGAAAAAAAAAAGTAAATGCGTTTTTTCGCGCAAAAAATTTTTTTCAAATTTTTTTTTTGTCGAAACGCTAAGGAAGACCGGGGGAAAACCAAATCTGGAGGGAGCGTCCAGAGCGCGACACGTGGCGAATGGCTGAGAGCGCGCCAAGTGACGCTGATCATTGCGAGGCTCCCGAAGGAGTGCTCGTTAACTAGTTGCTCCCTCGAACCAATATAACGAACAAGTTAGAAGCGAGGAGAAGTAATTGGCTGGCCCAATACCTACACGGGGAGAAAATACTTCAGGCGAGGGGAACTTCTATCCCGCTATAAGCGAGATATAGCTCTTGCGTTGTGCGAGACATATGCTTGTTTCCCTCGTGGACCGTAATGGGCTCCACTTTTTTTGTCCAATCAGATCCTTTCATACGTGGGCTGCATCCAGTGCCAAGTTAAAAAAAAATACCCACCGCTCCATCACGGGTGCTACCATCGCTCGTGCTGGGCCAGGTAACTCTGCCTATAGAGTTTCCTAAAATCAGAGAAAAATAAGTGATGTGGCGGGGAATCTAACAACCAAGCTCCCACACAAAAAAAGACATGGTGACCAAGTGAACTAACCTCTGTCTATGGTTGCAAAAGAGGCCTTTATAAGTATTAGGAAAGACTGAGGACACACGGCTATTCATAATTAGATAGTCCCACCTTAATTCTCTACATCGAATATAACCAATTTATATACGTTTAAAAGTTGTCTCGGGTATCAACTAGCTGCCTCGGGAGTCAAAGGACAAGATGGGAAGGGAGATCTAAAGATCAAAAGAAGGAATTAACTCCCGGAGGTGTGGGACCGATATGAAGGAATTTCTAAAGATCTCAAGAAGGAATTGATTCACGGAATTGTGGGCAGGATTTGTGTGCCATGGATCCTTAGAAATAGGAAGTTGCATTTATTCGAAAATCCATAAAAATACACAGAAAAGTCATGTTGTTTCCCTAAAAAAAAGATGTCCACATGTTTACGCATATTGAAGTCGTACTGGCCAAACTACAATGCAATTGGGAGTGGAAGCCTTGGAGGCGGAGGCACACTCTTTGAACCCGCGGACATGGCCAAAGGTGGGTTGGGTGCCTTCTTTGGGCAGAGGGGAGGGGGGAGTGGGGTCATGTTCTGTTTCCTGCGCTGGGGTGCGGCAAACTTGGAAGCCTCACCTTTGTTGTGCTTGTTATCCCCTAATATTTCCCAAGACTATGGACTCATCAAGCCAACCTCTCATCGTTGTCTTTGTTATTCTTATCGCTCTTGGATTTAGAGGGAGGGGTCATTGCCATAGGAGAGCTTGGGATTATTCTGATTCAATGGCGATGTTGTATCATTTAGGACTGAACCAGATTTGCATTGTCCCCTTGATCTTGGTCAGCACACAACAAACAAACTTCATCCTAATCGGCGCCATTGTATTAGGAAAGTTCATCCACCACAATGGGTCGTGTGAAATAATATGGGAAGCGTAGAACCCTTTGCTCGGGCCGCATTGCATTATATGGAACATATGTCGTGGCTTACAAGTTTGGATCGAGGCTAGATCGATCGGTTATAGAGAGATATTCGGGAGAGGTTGAAATAGAAGAAGAGATAGAATAGGTTTACAATTCAAAGAGAATTCTATCCCTATACAACAACTAATTCTAACACTCCCCCTCAATCTAAACCTCATGAAGCTTTGCCAAGGTTGAGATTGTACTTGAACTCATCTAGCCGTCTCACGGCGAGTGGTTTTGTGAAGCCATCAGCAAGTTGATCTCCTGTGGGTATGAACCGAATGTCAAGTAGCTTTCGAGCTACTCTTTCTCTGACAAAGTGAAAATCAACTTCAATATGTTTAGTTCGTGCATGGAAAACAGGATTAGCTGAAAGATAGGTGGCACCAATGTTATCACACCGTAACCTAGCAGCTTGTGGAGCTTTAATTCCAAGCTCATAAAGTAAAGTCTATATCCACATTACTTCAGCTGTTGCATTCGCCAAAGCTTTATACTCAGCCTCAGTGCTAGACCTTGAAACTGTACACTACAGGAATCAGCTATTTTGCCGTCTACCACGGCGGACGGCAAAGGCATGAACGGCGGACGGCAAAGACCTTTGCCGTCAGCCGCGGACGGCAAAAGGCTCCGGCAAAGTAGGCTACGGTAAAGAGCTACTTTGTCGTCTGCTTCCTAGCGGCTGACGGCAAAGGCCCTTTGCCGTCTGCCGCGGATGGCAAAGAGAGCGGACGGCAATAATTGCGCTGTCAGTCCGTTAAGTGGCTAACGGCAGGCCTTTGCCGTCCGCCGCTGACGGCAAACTTTCTAGTGCCTTTGCCGTCCGCCGCTGACGGCAAACATTCTAGTGTCTTTGCCGTCCGCCGCTGACGGCAAAATCGTTTACTCTTTGCCGTCTGCCACTGTAGGCAAACTGACCAAATGGGTCAGCTCCCAGGAAGCAGAGCTACTAGACACACAACAAATATATATATATAATTCACCATGTATATATTCATCAGTTGATCTACTTTGTCAATTTTATTACGTCCATGCAACCTACACTCTAATAGGTAATGATAGGTCCTAATCCCACCCGAGTATGTTTAGATTGGGTTCATTTTCCCATGCTATGCTCCGGATCCTACGCAAAATTTCGGCAGCACCTCCCCGCTGTTCTCCTGATACACGTCTCTGCAATAAACATAGAGGATGTGTACCCGGAGAACAACATGGGAGGCACTGACGAAATTTATGCGTCGGATCCGGAGCAAAGCATATGGGAAAACGAACCCAATCTAAACATACTCGGGCTGTCCATGGATAGCGTTGGACAATTCGAAAGAATCAAGGTTATAAATATGCAAATGCATGCATATTTATAACTCTGACGCTTTCGAACGGGAGACACATATTGGTTACGCATACTGATGATTCAAGACACATATATAGCTAGCTATCAGGTTTCATCCAGAATAGATCAAATAATTAATGGGGGAGGAGGACATGTCATTTGTGCTCACCCACGAACGAAGGGGCAGAGCTCGTCAAACGCACAGCGAGGTCGTCGAACACCAAACCTCGCAGCGATGAAACAACTGCACATTTAAAACTACCCGATCAACACAATTATATATGATGTTTTTCATAACAAAATCGAAAAATATATGACCTAACTAATAATTCACAAATATATGACCCCGTCGGCTTCTGGAAGGCCAAAGAACACCTTTTCGGGAGGTGTCGGGGGTCGGGGTGTCCTGTCGGTGTCGGGGTGCCGTGTCGGGGTCGGGGTCGGGGTCTCGGGTCGGGGTGTCGGGTCGGGGTGCCGGGTCGGGGTCGGGGTGCCGTGTCGGTGTCGGGGTCGGGGTGTCGGGTCAGGCTCGGGGTCGGGGTGTCGGGGTCGGGGTCTCGGGGTCGGGGTGTCGGGTCGAGGTGGCGGGTAGGGGTCGGGGTGCCGTGTCCGTGTCGGGGTCTGGGTGTCGGGTCAGGCTCGGGGTCGGGGTCTCGAAGTCGGGGTCTCGGGTCGGGGTGCCGGGTCGGGGTCGGGGTGCCGTGTCGGTGTCGGGGTAAGGGTGGGTGTGGTGTCAGGGTGTCGGTGTCGGGGTGTCGTGTCGGTTTCGGGGTCGGGGTCTCGGGGTTGGGGTGTCGGGTCGGGGTGCCGGGTCGGGGTCGGGGTGCCGTGTCGGTGTCGGGGTCGGGGTGTCGGGTCAGGCTCGGGGTTGGGGTGTCGGGGTCGGGGTCGGGGTGTCGGGGTCGGGGTCGGGGTGTCGGGGTCGGGGTGTCGTGTCGGTGTCGGGGTGCCGTGTCGGGGTCGGGGTCGGGGTGTCGGGTCGGGGTGCCGGGTCGGGGTCAGGGTGCCATGTCGGTGTCGGGGTCGGGGTGTCGGGTCAGGCTCGGGGTCAGGGTGTCGGGGTCGGGGTCGGGGTGTCGGGGTCGGGGTCTAGGGGTCGGGGTGTCGTGTCGGGGTGCCGTGTCGGGTCGGGGTTTTTTCCTCTTTTTTCATTTTCTTCTTCTTCCTTTTCTTCCCTTTCTTCCTTTTCTTCCCTTCTTCTTCTTCTTCTTCTTCTTCTTCATCCTTTCCTTTTTCCTCTTCTTCTTCTCCTCCTCTCCTCTTTTTTCTTCTTCTTCTTCCTCTTCTTCTTTTTTCTTCTCCTCCTCCTCTTCTTCTTCTTCCTTTCCTTTTTCCTCTTCTTCTTCTCCTCCTCTCCTCTTTTCTTCTTCTTCTTTCCTCAAACTAAACTAAACCTAAAACTAAACCTAAATCTAAAACTAAAACTAAAACTAAATCTAAACTAAAGATAAACCTAAAACTAATAAAACAGAAAAAAAGGAAAAAACTAAATCTAAACCTAAAACTAAACTAAAACTAAACCTAAAACTAAAACTAAATCTAAGCTAAACATAAACCTAAAACTTAAAAAACAGAAGAAAAAAAAGGAAAAAAGAGAGGAGGTAGAGCTCACCTGGGGCAGGGCCGGTGGAGGAGGTGGCCGGTGGAGGAGGGGGGCGGGGCGGTGGAGGAGGTGGCCGGTGGAGGAGGGGTGCGGGGCGGCCTGGGGCGGTGGGGCCGGGGCGCCGGGGCGGCGAGGGGCCGGGGCGGGGGGGGGCGACGGGGCGGTGGGGCGGCGGGGGGCCGGGGCGGTGGGGCGCGGGGGGGCCGGGGCGGCGGGGCGGCGGGGGCGATGGGTGGTGGGGCGACGGCGCCATGCGGCAGTGGCGACGGGGCGGGGGCCGGTGGGGCGGCGGGGTGGTGGGGCGACCGGGCGGCGGCGAGTGGTGGGGGCGGCGGCGCGCGGCGGGCGGCGGCGGCGGTGGGGTGGGATGTGGTGGCGGGGCGCGTCGGGGTGGAGAGAGAGGGAGAGAACAGAGAGTAACGGGCGGGGGGGGGGTACGGGCCGTTAGGTACTCTCCTCTTTGCCGTCCGCCAATCTTTGCCGTCCGCCTTTTTGTCTCAGCAGACGGCAAAGAGGTGGGGCGTTCAGTTTTTTCCAAACAGGCGGGGGGTGGGGGCCACCTCTCTCTTTGCCGTCTGCCAGCGGACGGCAAAGAATCTTTGCCGTCCGCTGGCAGACGGCAAAGAGCTCGCAGATGGCAAAGACCTGTTTTGTCGTCTGCCATTTCTTTGTCGTCTGCTTTTTGGTAGCTGATGGCAAAGAGCTTCTTTGCCGTCAGCTAGCAGACGGCAAATTAGCTGATTCCAGTAGTGGTAGCCTGTTTTCTTGCACTCCATGATACAAGGTTTGTTCCCAGAAACACAGCAAAACCACCTGTGGACCTTCTGTCATCAGGACAACCTGCCCAGTCTGCATCAGAATATGCAGTAACAAGCATGGATGAAGACCTGGTAATATGAAGCCCAAGTCCCTCTGAAAACTTAAGATATCTCAAAATTCTCTTGACTGCAGTCCAATGAGTAGTTCTAGGTGCATGTAAATATTGACATACTTTATTCACAGAATAAGAAATGTCAAGACATGTAAGAGTCAAATATTGTAAAGCACCTACAACACTTCTGTAATTTGTTGCATCCTCTGGTCCAAGCACTTCTTCACTTTCAACTGTAAGTTTTTTCTAAGGTTGAGATTGGTGTACTCACAGGTTTACAATGTTCCAATCCCACTCTCCTGAGAATATTAGTAGTATATTTGTCCTATGTGAGAAGTATGCCATCCTTTACCTGTTTAACTTCTATTCCAAGAAAGTAGTGAAGATCACCTAGATCCTTAAGAGCAAACTCCAGTGTCAGATCCTTAAGCAAACAAGTGGTGGCATCAGAGCTTGAACTAGCAACAATTATATCATCAACATAAACAAGCACAAATATGGTGATATTGCCTTTATTGTAAAAGAACAAAGATGTATCTGCTTTTGATGGTGTAAACTCAAGTTGTTGTAACTGCATGCTCAATCTTGAGTACCAAGCTCTCGGGGCCTGTTTCAAACCATATAAAGCTTTATCCAACTTACAGACATAATGTGGTGTGCTTTGGTTCTCATATCCCGGTGGTTGCCGCATGAACACTTCTTTCTCAAGAACACCATGAAGAAACGCGTTCTGAACGTCTAGCTGCCGTAGGCTCCAACCTCTGGAAATAGCAATAGACAACACAAGCCGAATAGTAGCTGCCTTAACAACAGGACTAAAGGTATCTTCATAATCAATGCCAAACCTTTGTTTAAATCCTTTAGCAACTAATCTAGCCTTGTACCTGTCTATACTTCCATCAGATTTTCTCTTAATCTTGTATACCCATTTACAATCTATAACATTATTTCCCTTCCTTGGTGCACTAGTAGAAAAAGGGCCTATTGTCCCGGTTCGTGAGGGCCTTCTGTCCCGGTTTGTGAACCGGGACCAAAAGGTCGTTACTAATGCCCTTGGCCTTTAGTTCCGGTTCTTACATGAACCGGGACAGAAGGTCCTCCACGTGGCCGCTGCGGCCAGCCCAGGACGGGGGGCCTTTGATCCCGGTTGGTGACACCAACCGGGACCAATAGGCATCCACGCGTCAGCATCTGGCTGGAGCTGAGGTTTTTGTTTTTTTAAAGGGGCTAATTTAGGGGTTTTGGGGGTTAATTTAGGTTGTTATTAGGTAGCTATTAGAGAGAAGTGTCCCCTCTTATATTTCCGTGCTTGGTTTACCAATGCTACATACTGCTATGCCTAAACATGGTTTAGATTGAAGTGAAGGCAACATGTGGTGCATGTCGAAAGTAATACTAATCCTAACTTGATCAAGTTTGGATTGTACTACTTTCGACATGCACCACATGCATGTTGCCTTCACTTCAATCCAATCCATGTTCATTTCACCCGCTGATATATAATAACTCTTCATGCGCGCATCATGCATCATCATATATAATAACAAGTCCTACTAATCATCATCATACAACTTCTACTCGTTATTAATAACAAGTCATACGATCATCATCCTCATAGTCATCGAACCAACCCTACTTAATTGTTCTTAGCACATGATCATCAGTATTAGGTAGGACCGAAATACCCTCTTTAAGGTAAAATAGCATAAAACAATATAGACCCTGACTCTCCATTATGGAGAATGGAGATCATCCTGTCTCCAATTCTTGCGCTTCGCTTCCTTTTGCTTCCAAGAACCTCCTTGCGACTGTCCATACATTTTTTCCATTCTTTGATTTGCATGTCTCCACTTCTTTTAGAAATCCGGTATGGACAGTTGAGATTCGTAGGATGACCTGGTTGTATGTTCAAAACATCAAGCCTACCATTCTGATACATCAAATGAGGC